>NC_140237.1:15856362-15948862 GCF_949987555.1 Borostomias antarcticus
AAGTTTGACTCACCCAGATCACTTTTGTGTTGTTCGGAGGCAGGTAGAAGAAATTTAAAATCCAGCGCGAGCCAGTATATCCATGTAATGGCGGCGCACGGGGCAAAGGGAATGCAGCTTCTAAAAATCCATTTTCGGCCGCTAAACGGTTGTTTTCATCAATCACATTGCATGAATCGACAGTTGATATTCCTCTACGCGAGCCATTCTTTCGGTTTTCAAATACGTGGTCTGTAGCCACTGTAATATGATCTTTACACTGGCTATGCTCCCTCACATTCTCTGCGCTACGATCGGATTGTTGCTGACGAATGACGACGACAATATTCTCGGCACCAACTACGATCGTAGCGCAGAGAACGTGAGCCGGAGAATAGCAGGCTGCGCGCTGGCCTGTGCGCATGCGTGCTGGAGCAAGTGGGGGAGAGGCTTGTAAAGATCATAGAATGGCTCGCGTAGAGGAATATCAACTGTCGATTCATGCAATGTGATTGATGAAAACAACCGTTTAGCGGCCGAAAATGGATTTTGAGAAACTGCATTCCCTATGCCCCGTGCGCCGCCATTACATGGATATACTGGCTCGCGCTGGATTTTAAATTTCTTCTACCTGCCTCCGAACAACACAAAAGTGATCTGGGTGAGTCAAACTTCTTATAATATGTCGTAAATAAGGTCCAGGTTGTCAAAAACGAGCATAGTCCTTTAACAAATCATCAATAACTCATTAACTAAGTGTTTGAATCATCTATTAACTGTTTATAAGGGATAGTTATTCTAAAGTGTTACCAGACCCAAAAAAGTTGACCTCAAGGAAACTGAAAACAGGCTTTTCTCTGCAGTTTTACTTGTGTGCATAAAGTGTGTGTGTGTGTGTGTGTGTGTGTGTATGTGCACTCGCGCTTATTTGTGTGTGATAGTCACTAAGCCCAATGTAAAGTCTAGGGGGCCCAGACTGAGATAAAACCATGGGATTGTCCTAAATACCTGGCTCACTGATATGACCTTCAAAAAGGCCACTCAGTTCTCAACCGTACTCTCTGAACTAGCCCAAAACACGTTCAGTCTAAATCTGTCTTGCTATAAGTTATCTATCTCCCTTGACCTTTGAAACAACAGTACCTCCCCATCTCATACTGTCAAACAAATCAGGCTACATTCACACGACATAATTGATGACATACAAAAAAAAACACAATTCACGGTATCCACTCAGTTCTTGACAGGAGCATCTAAAGGAGATGATGGCAGCCTCTCCCATGTCATTCTAACGTTGGTGCTCGGTGTGTTGAAGTGAGATGTCCTGGAGCCATTTCGTCAATGTTTCTCCACGTTGGTGATTGGCTAGGATCCAGGTTACAGATGAGGAACAGCCAGTGCTCGCTCTTGTTTTATGGGTGATGTCAGCGCTGCACAGCTGGATGTGCTGTTTCAAGCCCGGCCACGCCATCTTTTAAGCAGAAAAAAGCAATTATGGCTCACCTTAATGGGCAGGCTGGCGGGGTAATGCCTTGCTTTGCTGCAGTGGCACTTTTTGTTAAGGCTGTGTTTGCTATGACTGCGTAGAAAGGTAGGTTTTAATGGTACTGCGAAGGTGTGGACGGGAGGTGGAACTTGTGAAGAACATGGTCTTTTTCACTGGGGTTTATTACAACGAGGGTGTACGTGTGTTGGATCCCAGGTTGAAGAATAGTGCACGAAGAAAAGCCTTGCATTTAACATAAGATACTTAAAAAAAAAAAATTCAGTCTCTTCGACACAATACTTCGTGTTTGAACGTGATTTAGCAATTATTTTGTAAAAGTACAATATTACAGGAAGGATCTTTAAGTTTGGCCTAATGAGGTTTGTTGATGAATGAAAACGTATGAAACCCATTGTGAAAGAAGAGCAAACCTCTCCATACACCACAGGCAGCCAAGCCAAAGCACAGTTGTCATGGTGACATCCACTGAAGCTCTTCATGGTACGGTGCATCTGCAGTGATAGCTAACCACACCCCTGTCAACCCCAGCTGTCAATCAAAACAATCATACAATCAGAAATAAACACACCCACATCAGTCAAATCTCAGATTCCTGTGGAGTCACTGATTGACCAGGACTGGGTGAGAGCCAATGAGAGGTGTGTAACCCTTACATTACATTGCATTACATCATCCAATCACATCACATCAATCATTTATCAGACACTTTTATCCAAAGCGACTTACAATGATTGCATTTAACGTAGGTAGTCAGTGTACTACTACTCGCCAGAACTCACAAATGCATCTCCTTTCTAAACAAGTGACTAAGAGCATACGCCAAAGTGCAAGAATAGCAAAATATAAATGCAATAGGTGCTTTAAGAGGCAGGATCCCTGTAGTACTTTTTAAAGAGGTGAGTTTTGAGCCTGCGGTGAAAGATGGGCAGTGACTCTGCTTTCCTGATGTCAGTGGGCAGTTCATTCCACCATGTCCATCAAACAATCATCACCCGTCTCTTATGGTCACCATTCCCCAGAATGCAACAGTCCGATGCCACTCGCGTGCTTGCCAGGAGTTTCGCACCATGATGACCCATGTCTTTCCGCGCCTCTGCAGCTGAGCTCACATTTGTTCCATCATCACCTCTGCTGTTCTCCCTACTCAACAGGGGAGGAGGGCTTGCATAACGCTCAATATCACAATACTCCTCCAAACTCCTAATGCGACACTCACTCTTATTTATCTTTTGGTGTAGCAGTGTTCCACTGCTGGTTCTTGTGAAATGACGGTTGACCAGATGGTGCACGGAGATAGTGGCGTGCGACCAAGGCCAGCGTGTGTGGATGAGGTGAAGCTGCCGACTCAGCAGATCTCGGGAACTTGCTAGCTATGAGTTACAGCACAGGTGTGCACAGGTATGAGACGAGATAGGGGGAGAGAGAGAGGTGGACCGGTTGAAGAGAGGGGGGATGGGGGAGAAATAGGGAGAGGTGGATGAGAGAGAGTGTGTGTGGGGGGTGGGGGGGTGAGAGGGGTGGGGGTTGAAATGTAGGTAAAGCAGTTCCGGCCTACATAAGAAAGGAAGAAAGAAAGGAAGGAAGAAAGGGAAAGGAACAAAAGAGGCAGGTGTGTAATCTGAGGTAACCATGAGATGTGACAGTCCAAAAGAGCAACAAAAAAAAAGAGAGCAAATATGACAGCCACTCCATATCCCTAGAGGTCAGACAGGCCAGCTAGTATCCAGATGTACTTGCTGAAGCTTACATCATGGCACCAGGTGACTGATCAAACAGAGACGGAGGGCAAAGTCTGTCGCTAGGCTGGGATGGCGGACTAGGCTAGGCTCCATTCACACTCAATAGCATTAGCCGTGTGTGCTAGGCTAGCTAGCGTAATGGCCATCACCTAGGAAACATTTCTCATTATGTCCACATTGGTTTGCATTGAGTGTTACTTCATATTTCACACAAATACACTATTTGTCTGACAGATAGTGATTGTGGTTCATATACTGCTGGTAGAACACAGAACAGACACATCACATTTGGACACTCGCCCGACCGCTGCATTAACTCATTCAATGATAAGGACACAGATAGGGGCCCTGTTGATTTATAACACGTATCACGCTTCATTATGGCTGTAAAGTGGGCCAAGGGTCAATATTACACAGCGTTATAGGCTAATCCAGGACAAAGGTCAGTAATACAGGCCTCTTTATGCTGGGAGAAGGGGGGTTGTGGGGATAAGTGTGTCCCCAGGAGTTTCTGCTGTGTCATCAGATGGAAATAACACACCACATGGTTGGTTGAGACATATTTACGGAGTGATAGTGGTGGTGTTATAGACATAAGAAATTAAATGTACACACTCTCTCTCTTTCTCTCTCTCTCTCTCACACACACACACACACACACACACACACACACTCACACACTCAATGTGTCAATGTCAAATCAGACAATGATCAAGCCACTGATAAGTTAGTGTATGATCAAATCACTTTTATCTGATCACCTGGTTACTTAGTGTCTTATAGTCAGTGTCTTATAGTCTTATTAGAGAGCTTCATGTAATATATTTGTAACATGTCTGCATCAAAACGAACATGCTCAATTTGTAAACAGTGCAGAACAGCCAGGAAAAATCAACATGCAATATCGCCAATCACAGCATATGTGGAAAATAAATACGTTGATATGTATTCACTTCATCAACCCTGACAAATATAGAAACAGAAGAAGACATTTTGAAAAAGTACAAGCTGCTCAGTTATAATCGTTTTTTTCATTTTCAATGTGATGTAATTATGATAAGTGATCATGTATGTCACTACTTACTACTATGTGATATGTGCTATGCACTATGTGTTGTGTATGCCTTTTATATTTAACATTTATTCATAATGATAATGTACTAGTGACCATTTTAAAGGAGAAAAGCCTACACAGGGACAGGGGTCACAAATAAGCCTTGGCTAGAAACCCTATATGCAACACATCTGTTTCATGTTACGGCAACCTGTTACAATGTTGCTTGTATTATGACAAATAAAAAATACATATAGCACCTTTAAGCCCCAGATGAGTAATAGGCCTACTCATTTAAAATACATGGAGCACCTTGAAGCCCCAGATGAGTAATAGGCCTACTAATTTAGAATACATATAGCACCTTTAAGCCCCAGATGAGTAATATGCCTACTAATTTAAAATACATATAGCACCTTTAAGCCCTAGATGAGTAATTGGCCTACTCATTTAAAATACATGGAGCACCTTTAAGCCACAGATGAGTATACTGTAGGCCTACTCATTTTAGCAGTCTTCTATCCAGTTCTATTTAAGCTCTAGGTGATAAGGTACACTAGCCTGGCGTCGCCAGCCTGATCTCGCAAGCTCACATTCGATTTCACTCCGCAGATCAGTCTGGACATCCAACTGTTCTAACGGAATCTGCATTTCCAGACCCTTCGCATGTTTGCGAATTGGGTCTGACGAAGCCAAGCTGAAAGTTCACACAACGGTTAGTCTACTAACTACAAGATCTTTCCCAGCCAACCACAAATGCTGGAGCCAAAAACGCTACAGGGGGGGTTTAAAGTCCTGTCTGTATCCCTGGGACCGGAGAACGGGGTCAATGATCAATCTCTCTCTCTCTCTCTCTCTGCTTATCTTATCCTCCACCAGCCTGCCCTGTCTGTAAAATCATTGATTAGCAACCATCACAGCAAGGGAGCCGCCTTACCTGGCCCTCAGACAGACAACAGGTGTGTGTGTGTGTGTGTGTGTGTGCGCACGCGTGTTTGTGTGCATCTGTGTGTGTTCACTAGGTAGGTATGGGGTGAGAAGAAGGTATGATGGTTAGGTTCAACCGAGTTGAGGAGGTGGGTCTTAATGAACCTGTGGCCTATCTCTATTGGTTCACTGAGGACCATCCAGGATCCAGCCTTATGGCTGGCAGGACATCATATCAGGGGTCAACCACCTTCAGCCATGAGAGCCTGATACGAGAGGTCAGGACTGGGGTCAACAGGATCCAGGCTCAGGGGGTCAACATAATACATTCCAAGATCAATACAAACAGGTTTGCCCCGTAAAATTCAGCACGCCGTGGACACCGTTGATAGCCAAATCCATGAAAACTAGTGGTATTAAGTTACACCCAGGGTGTTCGAGATTAAACCTAGTCCAAAACTAGAGGCGCATGCCCATGATGCATGTCGTCACCATGTGCAGTGACATCACGGTACCGATACCTAGAGGCGACAAATGTCAAACATACTGGTGCTACAGGTACATCACCATTTCACTTTATGAGCATCTGGGTTTAGGACCAACATTTTTGCTCTTTAGCTCTGCTCTCTGATGTATCTCAGCTACCTAGCTACTGTCGCTAGCTAGCCATATAGGACTGACAGCAATAAACTAGCTACAGTGTAGCTACAAGCATATCTCGCTAATTCGAAGCAGTTGATCTTCGCCATCATGCTATGATTAAATTATTTTGGTCCTAATACCTGCAAAATAGCTAGGTAGCTAGGTAGCTAGCTAGCCGAATCAATCCTTCCCACCATGCTATCGATTACGTTACCTCGCTAGAAGCCATGGATGTATTCAACATTACGAAGTACCTGTAGGCTATGTGCCGGTCTGGTCTAACTGGCAATATTAACAAAAGTGAAAAATAATCTGAAGATCCGTTCCAAAGTGTAATAGGTTCTTCCTTGGCCCGTGCTACACCCCTCCACCGCGTTTCATGAATACCAGTCTGGTATTGCGTAATCCTGCTGACTAATTCACTAGCAGACTAGCTAACAAACACTCCACCGAAAACATAACCTCCTCCCCCAGACTTTGTCCTGGGCGGAAGCAACTAACACATGAAGGCATCAAGATGCACCAACAGAGACTCTCAATAGAGAAAGCCTCTTAGTTCTAGAGTAGTCTTGATCTGTGAAGGCCTTTAGAAAGGTTGGAATATAGCCTAAGCTCTACCACCTACATCGTCTCTCTGCTGTCCATTCAATTATTTTGACAGAAATACAAGACAAAAACAACAGAAGATCCCGTATCTAATGGACTCCAAAAAACCACAGGCAGTGCTTCCAAGTACTGATACGTTCACCAAATGCACCAAACATAAAAATACTACAGAGAATCAAATAAACTCATGCATGAGTCCTGGGCTCGTCTTCCAACTGCGCTGCCAGGCCTTTCAACGCGTCTTCTGGCAAATGAAACTACATTCCTCAAACACTGATTGTGTTTATCTAATGACGAGGGAGAGGTGGAAAAAAAGAGGATCCTGCCAAATATGGAGCTGAAGATCAGATCATCTTTCTGGCAGGACGGCCTGTGGAGAGATAACCTGGCTCCGACCGAGCGAGACGGGGGGTGGTCCGGCGACGTCCACGTGACGGACGAGGAGAAACGGCCGGTCGTGACAAACATCGGCCCAACAAAACACTCCTGAAGGGGAAGAGGGGTGTGCTGGCGAGGGAGTCAGTCTAAAGCTGGAGCCCCTTTTACATGGAAAAGCAGGGGTCTGAAATCTCCAGCTTGTGTGTGTGTGTGTGTGTGTGTGTGTGTGTGTGTGTGATGTCTGATAAGCACTAAACAGGTACATACAGCAGGAAAGGCAAACCCGTTTTTGAGATTTCTCAAAATGTAAACAAGGGCACATTGAACCTGTTGTCCTCCAACCATGATGCATGTCGTCAGCATGTACAGTTGTTGAAGGTGTAGCTACAGTAAGTGGAGTAGGCTTCCTTTTCTAGTTTAAATATATATATAGATCCGGAATATAGGCCCATCTTATATTTTCTTTGGTCTAAAATGTAAGCACTTAATCGAAAGCAAGTAGCCAATTAAAATATCAGAGATCTTAGCGACACGACGAAGATTCCACTCTGGAACTCAGTTTCAAAAGTTTGCGTTTTCAGACCCCCAAAAGACTGTTGTCATGTAAACGAAAAGCCAAACCACAACAAAAGCTTGCCATTTTATGCAGGGGCCGTTTTCGTGTCAACAGGGCCTTGAAATATGGATTTCATACCATATCATGTCAATCACGGATGGTGCTGAGGTACTTTATAATCAGATGTGGCCAAGTTTATCTCATGGAGAAAACTGTAGCGTGAACACGTGCCAATGCACCATCTATTATTGACTCTGAACTTCAACTCAAATAACTCATAAGTTACAAATGGAAAATGCTAGCTGTTTTCAGTATGTTGTAGCCAAGACCCTGCCGATCATTGGGATATATACTTCTGGCCTGTTTAAAAGTTTAGGTTATAAGCCAATCAAATGAACTGTTGACAATTTAGCTTGAAAAAAAAACCATCTGTGAACAGACAGAATTTTATTCACACAGGGGTTTGCTTATATTTAAGTGAGTTTGACTTGATAGGTAAAAGTGTGGTTTGGGACTTAAGATTTGAATAAGGGGGGGCGCCCCAACTCCACTAAACAGGTGCACTAGCTAGATTGTAAAGTCCAGTCCAGAATTAAAGTCCAGAAGCCAGAACGCTTATCTGCTTTTTACTTTAATTACTAATGTACTCAAACCTACCTAAAAAACTAAGTCCCAAACAGACAACATTAGTGTTTGAATATTGTTGTAGCCAAGACCCTGTTCAAACCAAGTTGAGGTGAGCTGCAAATTGAATGAAGGAAACTGACAATTTACAGGGGTTATATTAAATATATAATCTGTGAACAGACAGGGTTATATTTACACAGGGTTCAAGTTTAAAGGATAATTTGCTTCATATAGATATCATTATTATGAAAACTGCAATTTTGCCTGACAGACAAGTCTGGAACAACCAGCACATCTGACATCCCTTTAAAGTTCAGTCATCACAGGGCCAGTGAATCTGTCCTGAAAAACCTTTCAGGGTTCAGTTAAGGGAACTGCAAACATCATACACGTGGCGAGGACTGTATAGGCTATATTTAGGGGAAGGGGAGGGGTTAAGGGCTTGTATCTAAACAAACACCTCTTAGGCTACCTTACATGTGAGTTTACCAGCCATAAATGAAGCTGAGAGCACATACACACTCACAATCTCTCTCTGTCACACACGCATGCACCTCCGCACACACACGCACGCACACACACACGCACACGCAAACGCACACACACACACACACACACACACACACACACACACACACACACACACACACACACACACACACAGGGTCAGCAATGACTAAGATAGCACAGAAGCAGTCATCATTCTGTGTAGTGCAATGACTCCATGTGGCCTACCAGCTCACAGTCACATGGGTGAGTCATCCACTCCTGATCTGTCCAGTGACCTTTGCTCTTTGGCATCAGAGCAGCTGCGACTGACCACAGAGTGGATGTTCCATATTCTCTCACACAGTAAAAAAGGACTTCATGTGATGCATGTCTTTATGTCACTCAGTGGTGACAAAGCAATGTGTCAGGTACTGAAAACTGACTTGGTACAATCTTCAATACTAAGGAGTAGCCTACTGTAAATGTCTAAAGACTCAGCTAATATGCCAGGCAATACATTGACCACAAGTCTACTCAGTCTACTACAGCGTCCCACAATGATTGCTCCTTGACGTCTGCCAAGAATGAACTTTAAGTGTAACATTTGTCAACGTGTGAATCATCAACAGGCTACTGTGCGAAACCCATGACCTAGATTCACGACGAGACAACTTCATTTGGTTAAAATACTACAGATCAATATTTAACCCCAGTGGTGGCCAACGTTTCTTACAGTGTAACCTCTGTGGTTTTATATCCATAGAGAAAGAGACTTGTTATTGTATAGTACCTGCAGTTTCCACAACTCCAGGAAATCCTAAAGCATTGCAATCTCACCGGTTTTCAATCTCAGAGGGGTCATTGCCTAAAGCCTCAAAACTGACCAGTATATCATCTAGATTGCCAGCCGGTCAAGACCAATGATAGTACAAGGAAATCTATATGATTTATGTAACACCTCGGGGAAGGAACTATGTGGATATTCACAACCAGCTGATCCCCTTTGGCTGGGAAGAGAGATCAGGCCGGCAGAAACACATGAAAACATTTAAGACGTTGAGATGCAGTGCAGAGATTGTGAGCGCGCCAGCAAACAGACTCGTTGTAAACTCTCCTCTCTGCTCGTTGTGCCAACACCACACAGTGAAACAAATATAGAGCAAAAATCTCTGAAAACACCCATAGGCACTTTGCGCTCTGTAGTGTGTTGTCCTCTTTCCTATAGGCCTTCTGAGGTTTGTGTTAGGTTAGGCCATACTGTCCTGTATATTAACAGATTAAAAACTTCTGTGCATATATAGAAGAAGAAAGAAGAAATTCAGTGTAATCAGCTTTATCTCCTTGAAGAGTTATAAACGAGAGGGGGGACTGTGATGCTCGTAGTGCAGAGCACAGGGGACTAATAATCCCCATCTGCACTTCAGTATCTGCTTAATGTCTCAAACATCTTCAATTAGCTCCTTGGCTAGATCAAAAGGAGTTCTGCTCCGTCCAGAAGACAATTCGCTCTGCTTTTTCCCGAAAACGTTTGGAAAGAATGTCCCTCGTAAGCCAACTGTAATACAAGGCTAAGAATAGTGGGCTCACATTTGTCAATGATTTTTGTTCTTTCAAACTACTGAGTGGACAGGGTGAGTGTTATATGATAGTTGTAGTCCAATGGGGGTTTGTAAAACAAACGAGACGCATTAAATCACACGTTTGTCTTGGCCCTGTTAACTGAAATGAGTAGACCTAATGTTAGTAGAAACCAGCACTGACCTACCTCCACTTGACTCAAGTAATGAAGCTTACATTGTATACATTTGTTCCCAGTATAGGGTGTATTGTGCCTAAGTTGTAATCATTTTATATATAACTTCTTTAAGTCATTGCTGGTGTATTTTTGTGGCATTAATGGATGTGTGCTTACTCTTCAACCAGAGCTGCTATGGTAGGGTTGTTCTTCTGTCTCACAATCCAATACTGACCTCTTGTGTAGACCTCTAGTCCTTCACAACCAAAATGAAGTCTCAAGAAGTTCAACACAACAATCAATGTAGTTTAAATGTTATTTACCTTTAAATCAGTGTTGCAATTGCAAAATACTGCTCCCCTGTGTGTTTGAGATCAGATAAGGAAATGGATATTTGCTGTACATGATTAGTGAGGTTAATCCTTCAGGTGTGTGTGTTAGGTATGTGGAAGCATTTCCTTTACGTGAAACATAACTAATATTGTAGGTCACTGTGTCACCTTATCACATTAATTACAACTACAGTACATTTCAACTGGATGTGTTCTTCACTGCATTCCTGTACCATTCCTGTGCATCCTCAGCACACCTCAGTGCTGGTTTGCTTACAATCATGTGTGTGTGAGAGGTGGGAGTGTATGCATGTTCCTAGCAACTACGGCCTAAATAAAATATGATTGCTACCCATCTTCAACAACCTGTCACTCAATCTTACACTCCAAATACATTTCATCATGTTTCATCATCTGACATCCCTCCCCTCTGATGCAATCCAATCGCAATGTGGTCAGAGATGCAGTGACCTCTAGTGTTCAGATTTAAAAATGCAGTTAGTATTCACAAGAATTGCTGCGCAATCCTAATCACAATCAAATATGATGAATGATGTGTCTTTGTTGTTTTAATTAGAAAACATTCATCTTTCGAAGTTTGAGTCATGCTTCATTGTCAATTATACAATGGTACAGATCCGGTCCATTGTCTCTATTGGTCAGTTTGCATTCCAGCCGTGGCGATAACCACAATATCCCCACACTAAAATGGAATGTTCGCACATCTTTTAATATCAATCCACCTCTTATCAGTAGCCTATATTTCTTAGCAACAATTTCTGTTATTTCATGAACCATGAACAAGAGGGGAGCTACATGTATACTATATATACACAGACTAACAAGACAGGTGCAAACCAAACAATCAGTGCACAGGTGTACTCTCAATCACAGTCAATTTAGCACAGTCAATTTAGCCAGTTGTAGTCCTAGGGTCTGCTATTGGGGCGGGGTTGTCAATAACAACGTCTCTGATTGGTGGAGACATTGCTGTTGCACTATAGGATTGTGGGTAGTATATTTTTTCCTGTATGACCAGCAGTAGTTTGAGGGGACTGACTTCAAAATACCGTCAAAAATAGTTTTTGAGATTAAGTTCTAAAAATGTTCACACTACATCCACCATGTCATGAAAATGTCTTTTTTTCATGAACATTGGAGATTTATTTAGCAAGTATTTGCAGTATCTGTATACCAGTACTGTTTACAGTAAAACATTTTGATGCACTGTGGGCTCAATTTTTGATATTTCAAAGACCTGTTTAGATCCTTTGTGGAGGACAATCTGAAGATGTGGGGTAGCAATTGGGGTGTCAATTGACCAAAAAATGTGGGAGGAGGATGTAGGGTTTGATTTTGAGTTTTACAGTTTGAGAAAAACAGAGTGATGGACTTCATAATTCCTGTCAGCTCAAGGCATATGGCAGTTTCTGCTCACTTGGGCCTACATTTTGGTGGTGGTTGCAAAGTGATAGCACGTATGGCTGATTTATAATGATTTTTTTAAGTTTTAAACTATTGTCCCACAATGCCAGTTGAGGACTTCTGGCTTTCTGATTTCTGGTTTGGTGATTTTTCATGCATGGGAAGTCAGACTTCCTAGGAAGAAGATGATTCAGAATATTGGGATAAACTAGAGGGACCGTCAGCTGAGTCTTCCCAGCCCCTAATTAATAAAGTGGCGAACAAAAAATATATTCAAACTGCTGCACAGCACTGGATCAGGCCCAGGCGTTTTGAAGAGTAAGAGGAAGGAGGAGACAAATGACAAATACATGAGGGTCTCTGTCTGGACCCTAATTATTGAAAACTTCTTAAATGAAAAATATCTTTAAAATCATGCGTCTAAAATCCAGACGGTACAATGCCTGAGAAGGGATTATCATGTTTATTCTGCATCACCTGGGGCTTGAATTTACAACCATCGACACCAAGGGAAGGTCATGGTTCTTTTTGAGCCAAGTGCAAAGCTGGCAGTTCAGCTTTCGCTTGATCTTCTAATAAAACTGCTTAAATTCTATAAAAGACCAAATTAAAATCACATAAGGCATGTGGCAGCCTTCATGTATGTATGCATGTGTGTATGTATGTATCTATCATCTTTCTGCTTCATACGTGACAAACTGGCTGTGGTTTGAAACGTTGTTTGACTTGTCTTTCAAATTGCAGAGTAACTGTGGCTGTGTCAAACAGTGGCCAATCAATCAATTTTGCCAGATGTAGTCCTAGGTGAGGGTGGGTGGGGAGACATCTGATTGGTGGAGCTTGCACTGTTCACTATAGGATTGTGGGTAGTGTATTTTTTTCCATATGAGAGCAATAGTTTGAGGGGAGGACAGAATTAAAATACTGTCAAATTGTATTTGAGATACTGAATAATGCTGAAAATAATGTCACACTACATCTACCATGTCAGTGAAATGTATTTTTTTCATGAACATTGGGAGATTTTGCAGTGAATATGAACATGGCTGGCTTCAGATAGCTCTAACAAACAAAAAAAGATAAAAGTCACAGCTTATTTACACTGTGGGATCCTAGATAAACATTTTAGTAGGCCTAAAATACTGTGATGGAAATTAGTTGTGGGATTTTGGACTGAGTATAGATTCACTGATTGACTGAAGAAACAGTAACAGTACCTTCTACAAATTAGGAACAGATTGGCCTGATCTAGCTTGAAGCTGCATTAAGCATTGTCTTAATTACTAGAGGTTGACACTAATGTATATATTTTTTTTTAATACAACAAAGTAAAACTATATTTGATACTCCCCTAAGGACAAACTGTGCATAAAGGCTTATAATTAAGCTAAATGAAACTATGGGGAAGTGTGCATGAGATAGAAGAGGAGACAAATGACACATACATGTGTCAACAGAACTGCCTGGACCATAATTTAAAACTTAAAAATATCTTTCAAATCATGTCACACAGCACAATGAGTATGCATTCACATTTTTATTCTGCATCATCCTGGGCATTTACTCAAAACGTTACACCAAGGGCAAGTCATGATCTTTCTTGAGCTACCTGCCAAGTGAGAAGCCATAGTTGGATCTGATCAAGGGTTGTATGTAAATGTCACAGGTGTATGTACAGTACAGTAACATGGAGGTATCGGCACAAAATCTTAAAGGCACCACAATGGGTAAAAAAAAAACCCCCACCAAAAAGCAGGTCTGCAATGAATTAGAAGCTGCTGGAACACAGGTGTCAATGTCGACAGTCACGCATGTTTTACATCGCCATTGGCTGAGAGGCTGCCGTGCAAGAAGGAAGCCTTTGCTCCAGAAGCAGCACCTTAAGGCTTGACTGAAGTTTGCTGCTAATCACATGGACAAAGAAAAGACCTTCTGGAGGAAGGTTCTGTGGTCAGATGAAACAATATCTGAGCTGTTTGGTCACAATGACCAGAAATATGTTTGGAGGAGGCCTTTAACCCCAAGAACACCATGCCTATCGTCAAGCATGGTGGTGGTAATATGCTTGTTCTGGGCCTGTTTTGCTGCCAATGGAACTGCTGCTTTACAGAAAGTAAATGGAATAATGAAGAAGGAGGATTACCTCCACATTCTTCAGGATAACCTAAAATCATCAGCCAGAAGGTTGGGTCTTGGGCACAGTTTGGTGTTCCAACAGGACAATGACCCCTAACACACACCGAAAGTGGTAAAGGAATGGCTAAATTAGGCTAGAATTAAGGTTTTAGAATGGCCTTCCCAAAGTCCTGACACCCCATTGAGAACATGTGGACAGTGCTGAAGAAACAAGTCCATGTCAGAAAGCCAGCAAATTTAGCTGAACTGCACCGATTCTGTTAAGAGGAGTGGTCAAAGATTCAACCAGAAGCTTGTGGATGGCTACCAAAAACGCCTAACTGAGGTGAAAATGGCCAAGGGACATGTGACCAAATATTAACATTGCTGTATGTATATTTTGAACCCAGCTGATTTGGTCACATTTTCAGAAGACCCATAATAAATTAAAGTCTGAACTCCTTTCCCATTGTATCAAATAAGCCCTATTTAAATGGGCTCAGAGAAGTCACCAGCTGAGGTGTATCATATCAAAAGAAGTTAAGCGGCCATGTCACAAAGCTAATTTGATTGACATCTTTTTACATCACCAAAATTGATAAAACATGTTGCTGTATGTATATGTTATGTTTAGATTTGGTCAGATTTTGTCAGTAATGCCCATAATACATTCATAAAAGAACCAAACCTCATGATTTTCTTTTTAAGAAGCATGTGCTTCAATCACTATCACCGAAAAATGTAGAAATTATTGGAAACTATCACAGAAAGTTGTAGAGATTATTGGAAACTCAAGCCATGATAAACTTTTGACAACAACTGTAAATGTCACAGGTGCATGAAATATTGAGGTTTCATCAGTTTCCACAAAATATTTGTTAAAATGACGGCACAACTAAACAGTAAAACAAAGGTACACACTCAACAAGTGGAGAACAAGAGACAAAGCTTACAAACTTACAAGATGGCACAGGAAACACTGGGACAATGCACAGCTACAGTACAGCAAATAATAAACAGATAAGGATTGTGGGTAGTGTATTTTTTCCTGTATGAGCAGCAATAGTTTGAGGGGATACAATTCGGAAAGATTTGTGCTGTGGGCTCATCTTTGATATTTCAATAAATCTGTGAAGATTGTGGAGGACAGTCTGAAGATGCAGAAAAATATTTTCTCAAAAACAGTAAAACCTGAGTGCTGGAGTTCATAATTCGTGCCAGCTCAAAGCATATGGATGTTTCTGCTCCCTTGGGCCTACATTTTGGGGTGGTGGTTGCAAAGTGATAGCATGTACGGCTGATTTGTAATGATTTTTTTTTTAGTTTTAAACTTTAGACAGTTGCTGTAGCACCAACATGTGCGAAGTTTGGTAATTTTTCAAGCATGTGAAGTCAGACTTCTTAGGAAGAAGATTCCGTAGAAGAAGATTCAGAATATTGGCAAATACAAGAGGGACCATCTGAGCTGCCAGGCCTCTAATAAATACTTTAAATACACAGACAAATAACACCTATAAAATACATGAAACCACTTCATCAATGCTGCAGAATTCTGTGCGTCAATACATTCATTGTGAGTTTATTGTGACATTACCTTAGCTATACGATTCTGTGTTTAAGTGTGTGTGTGTGTGTGTGTGTGTGTGTGTGTGTGTGTGTGTGTGTGTGTGTGTGTGTGTGTGTGTGTGTGTGTGTGTGTGTGTGTGTGTGCCATTCCTCAGAGTATGAGGTGATGTGGATCACCATGATTAGCACCTGCAAGCTGGTTGGGGTGTGCCTGTCTGGACCTGGTTCACTGGTTCACTGTGTTGGCTGCAGTCAGGAGAGAGGCAAATAGAGAGTCTGGCCTCTGCATCAGCACCTCTGGACGGTCAAACTCCACAGCCTGGGAGACATTACATAAACACAGTGAAATAAGATGCATCAGGCCTGGTTCAACTTGTTTCCATCATCTGTAGGCCCGAAGAGAAAGGTTCTGGAGAGCTAGTGGATTTGTACTACTGAATTCTGTAATTCAAGTGTGTGTGTGTGTGTGTGTGTGTGTGTGTGTGTGTGTGTGTGTGTACCATCGGGTGTGAGTATTTGCATGTTTACCTTGCCGTTGTCCATGACCAGGATGCGGTCGGACTCCAGCACAGTGTTGATGCGGTGTGCGATGGTGAGCATGGTGCAGTTCTGGAAGGCCTCTCTGATGGTGTGCTGGATCAGAGCGTCGGTCTCAGAGTCTATGGAGGCTGTCGCTTCATCTAACAAGATAATCTGACAGAGAAGGGCATATAAAGACGCAGAAAGCATATAGCTTCCTATAAAAACATTGTACAGTCATACTGTAGGTTCATTACTAATGAATATTGCATCTATGAGGGATCGATTGTATTTCATCAACAGGCTGATATTTGAGACGCCCCCAATGAAAACGACATGTCAAACGTCTTAACATCACTCGCCTACAACAGGAACACACAAGACTGCCCTTTGTTGAGGCTCTAGTCTAGACCATCGCCAGGAGTCTCTAAGCTTTGTACATACAGACACTGAGGCAGACTGGACTGCCCTCAAGATGGTGCTGCATTCTACAGCCCTTGAATCACTTGGTGTTCACATATGGACACATCAAGATTGGTTTAAGGAAAATGATGCCGAACTCTAAGAACTCCTTGATGAAAAACACTGCCTGCATAAAGCATACAGTACCTGAATGACAGCAGCTCAAGCTTACAGAATCTGCCTTCCTCAACATATGCAGGAGAAACTCAGACATGCAAGACATCTGGATGTCCGTAAAAGTTGAGGAGATTCAGTCGTTCGCTGACAGGAATAACACCAAGCGCTTCTATACTGCGGCCAAGCAAGTCTATGGTCCACAACACTCAGGAACCTCACCTCTCCTGAATGCAGATGGAACATCACTCCTCACAGAAAAGGATCAAATACTTGCAAGGTGGGCTGAACACTTCAGCGCAGTCCTCAACCAGCTATCGTGCATTGAGGCAATTGAGAGACTGCCTCAAGTTGAAACAAAATGTTGATCTATGGCAGTTTCCCCCCTACCATAGCCTTGGAATGCCCCCAACCAATGGGACCTCCCGCCCTTTCTGAAAGACCCAAAAAGACCAAAATAGCGGCCTTTAAGATCACTAAAATGTTAGCATAAGTCAATGGAGCACAAATTAGAATCGCGGCTAGCGGGCATTTTCTGACAGAAAATTCCATAAAGGAAACAAGCAAAGCCACAAGCCTCTTCTCATCATGCAAAGCTCCGGCATCTGATGCCATCCCAGCGGAAATCTATAAGGCTGGAGGACCTCGCTTCCTCGAGAACCTGTTGAGCTCTTCCAGTCTCTGTGGAAATTCGAATCCGTTCCCCAGGAGTTTAATCGGGTATAATCCCTCTCTACAAGAGGAAAGGCAATCGGCAGACCTGCGACAACCACAGAGGCATCTCCCTACTATCAATTGCTGGCAAAATATTTGTAAGAATCCTTTTGAACCGTCTAATTGTCAGCAGTATCTCAGCAGCTACAGGAGAAATGCCAAGAACAAAATGCCCCCTCCCGCCCCTTCTGAAAGACCCAAAAAGACCAAAATAGCGGCCTTTAAGATTGCTAAAATGTTAGCATAAGTCAATGGAGTTCAACATAGCACAAATTAGCATCGCGGCTAGCAGGCATTTTCTGACAGAGTGAGAGGGGATGAAATGACAATTTGCGTTGTAAATAGTTATGTTATATACTGTACACTAGATATCCTGATCCTCCGGGTATAGTGGTACTATATGTTAGATATAGTCATTCAGGAGCTGGATGGCTCTTCCTGAGTCTCTCCGTGCTCGTCTTGTGTGTGCGGTATATTTTCCCTGACCGTAGCAGAGAGAACAGTTCGTTGCCTGGGTGGCTGGGGTCTCTCAGGATCCTGTTGGCCTTGGTCTTGCATCTTCTGGAGTAGATGTCTTTGAGTTGGGGGTGTGCCCCCCCCCCCCCAAAGTACACTCAGCTAACCGTACCTCTCTATAGGGCTGTCTTGCATGTTGAAGAGGCAGCAGCGCAAATCAGCCAAGGAAGGACTTGTGTCTGCACCTCAGAGCTGACGCCTAACCCCTCCAGTATACCACAGAGAATTCCGGGCTCAGATTGGCAAGATATTCGCCCAGTACCTGAATGGGCAGCTCAGTCGGTAGAGCATGAGACACCATCTCAGTCGGTAGGTTCGAACCCCATGCTAAGTCTTCACTGTACGTGGTCCCCGTATCAAGTGCATGTGATAAATACACTAGATTATTATTAGTAGTATTACTGTAGGTCAACAGAGGAGTTGAGAGAGAATGGTTTGATACCCACCTTGGAGTTTCGGAGCAGAGCTCGAGCCATACACATGAGCTGCCTCTCTCCCACAGAGAAGTTCTCTCCGTTCTCCACCACCTCTGACTGAAGCTTCTGAGGCAGCGCAGATATCTGCGACGACAGAGGACCATCATCATCACCATAATCATCTATTCACTATCATCATCATGTGTATTATGTATTAACTACTACATTAATATATGACTATATATCGTCTAAACATCAAACGAAACATGATGACATATAGGGCTGGATTCAGTGTGTGGATTCTGAACATACTGTGTCTTTCATGTAGGTTTTCTCAAGCGCTGCCCAGACCTCCTCATCACTGTAGCAGTTGAACGGGTCCAGGTTATACCTACAGAAGAATAGTCATCGAAAATAATAGTGATCCATTTTCCCTGGGAAGGGGGACTGGGGAATTTGAGAGATGAGAGACAATACATGAAATGGCATGTGAAAGTAGACTTAAAAGATGAACAAAGATTACATAACACACACAGACATTATGACACACAGGGATATACAGTAAGGCCGGATTCATAGTCGACGTAAACTACATAAGCGCAAGCAACACAAGCTTCGCAAGGCCACGCAAGATCTCGTTGTGTCCTTGCGTGTGTCATGCCGAAATTTGTCACTTGACGCAAGCAATAGTGCAATTCCTTGCGTTTCCACAAAACAAAACACAGAACGCAAGCTCTCGAGTCATGTTGGAGCTTGCGTTAACAACGTAGCTTGTGTTGTTTACGTCGACGATGAATCAGGTCTAACACTCCACTACCAAGCGGAGGACTTCAGCTTCCATAAGCATGTTAAAAAGTCAAGTCCCAATGATTGTCACACACCTAAGCATGTGAAATTTGTTCTCCGCATTTGACCCATACCCTGGGGGAGCGGTGAGCAGCAGCGGTGCCGTGCTCGGGAATCATTTGGTGATGTAGCCCCCCAATTCCAACCCTTGATGCTGAGTGCCATGCAGGGAGGCAATGGGTACCATTTTTATAGTCTTTGGTATGACTCGGCCGGGGATCGAACTCACGACCTCCCAGTCTCAGGGCGGACACTCTAACCACAAGGCCACTGAGTGTGTCTGAGGGAGCGTGTACCTGATGGTGCCGATGAAGAGGACGGGGTCCTGGGGGATGACAGAGAGCTTGCTGCGGAGGTCCTCCAGGCCGATGGCGCTGGTGTCCACCCCGTCTATGTAGATGGTCCCAGCAGCCGGCTCCACCAGCCTGAACAGAGCCACTCCCAGTGAGGACTTCCCTGAGGAGGGGATAACACAGTTACACTACAGACACACGCAGATAGAATAGACACATGTTCCATCTTGACTTTTTGAGAACATTTTAACCGCATTGATGAACTTCATCTTACACTAGTTACACTTTCTTACACTTGCAGGTTTCAACAACACACAATAGTACAATATTGAACTTTTTCCAATTAGCTTTAAAGGAGAACTATACAGCAAAACTACTTTTTTCAGTCAAATAACAATGTTTTAGGCTCACTCCTGGTCTTCATTTAGACATTTTGTTGCAAAATAATTTTTGTTCTGGCTCCTTTTTGCCCCTAGTTGTTCAACTCTGCCAGTAAAATTCATGACCTAGATGCACCTTTCAGGTGCTTCCCACTCCAGTCATCTCATGGGACTGGCTCTGTATGGAGATGAAACTAGCACAGATACTGGAGCATAAAAACAGATGAGGAGTAAAAGCCTTACCGGAGCCTGTTCTTCCCACAATGCCGAGCTTCTCCTGGGCCTGGATGTTGAGCTCGAGTCCGTCGAGGACTATGGGTGTGTTTTCTCTGTACCTCATCTTATAGTCCTGGAAGCTGATGGCTCCGGTGTGGGGCCAGCCCTCAGGGATGTGGGCATCTTTCACCTTCCTGGGGGCCTCCGACACACAACCCTGGAGAAAGACATACAGAGATTTACAACAACAACAAAACAGGTTACAAAAAATGCATCTGCATTTGAGTAGTGATAGACACGTTGTGAACATTATGGCCAGTATGTGGCATTGCCTGCTACTGATTGAATCTGAATGGAACAGATTAGATACAGTAGACAGAAAGACAGACAAGACAGACAGAGACACTTTAATAATCCCTGTGGGGGGGAATTGGGTGTTTCAGCAGTGAAAAAGTAAAGCAGCAGTGGGGGAAAAAAGTACAGCAGAATAAAGAATATACATAGAAAATATACATAACAAATTAAATTAAATTACAAGAAATATATGTGGGGCGGCTGTAGCTCAGGAGGTAAAGTGGCTTGTCCAATGATCGTAGGGTCAGCGGTTCGAATCCTGGCTCCTCCTGACGACGTGTCCTTGGGCACGACACTGAACCCCAAATTGCTCCCAATGTGCAGGCAAGCACCTTGCATGGCAGCTGTTGCCATTGGTGTGCATATGTGTGTGAATGGGTGAATGAGAGGCCTTCACTGTAAAGCAGTCCATTTACCATATACGTATGGATTATCTGCATAGAAGGAGGTATCTCACCGTGATGTACTCCTGCAGTCTCTCTACAGAGGTGAACTTGGCCTCCAGCTCTGTAGACAGTCTAACCACGTACTGCAGCAACCCTGTCAACTACAGACCAGAGAAATAAGTAGGAACCAGTCTGCTAGTTCCACTAGGTGACCAGTAGAGGGCAGGAGTGAATTACACTAGTTCACTGAGTCATTTGGAATAATAGGAGTAGTTCACAGTGCAATCAACTAGACCATAAAAACCACCCCGCCAGTTACAGACAAGATGATGAGAATGACAATGATTACATATTTGTATGGTGTGATGCTGATGATGATATATTTAATTATGCTGAGTTGATTATCTACATTCCAGGCCAGGACAACTTCAGAATACCTGGATGGTGTAGGAGAGAGCCAGGCCCCTCATGGAGGCGCTATTGGTGCTGCTATCGCTCAGCACCACGAACAGAGCCACCATCAGGGTTACTGTGGCCGACAGGAAGTCCAGCCAGAAGGACAGCCAGCGCGTGCCACAGTTGAACAACAGGAAGTGGTTGGCGTTTGTGTCACTCATCTTTGTGAATCTGGAAAACCACATTAGAATGACCACCCCATCAGACCAAACGACAGAAATGTGTAATGTGCTGTCATGAAAAATAAGCTATAACCCTAACTCACTAGCCTTTTAACAGTCTTTTCACAACTGGGTGCTCCATCAAACTAGACATCATCCTCTTTTAATGTTCTATCATGTAACAAACACGTAAGCCCTATTCACATCAAATTCAGTGAATGTGTTGTGAGAATAGTCAATAGGAGAGAATAACATGCAAGTACAGTGTGTGATATTGTTTGTATTAGCAGACGGACATCTGTGTGTACATAGATACACATGATCTGAGGGAAAGCTCATCCAGGCCCTGGTCATCTCCCGTCTGGACTACTGCAACTCCCTCCCTGCTGGGGCACCGGCGTCAGCCATTAAACCCCTGGAACTTGTCCAGAAAGCTGCTGCTCACCTGGTGTTCAACCACCAAGTTCTCTCACACAACTTCCCTTCTCCGTTCTCTACACCGGCTCCCTGTAGCAGCTCGCATCCAGTTTAAAACTCTGGCCTAGCCTACAGGGCAATGAAAGGAACAGCTCCCTGCTACCTCCAGGCCATGGTCAAACCCTACACTCCCTCCCGACCACTACTCTCTGCTACCTCGGGACGACTGGTTGCCCCGTGACTCCGAGGCCCCTGCGGTTGTTCAACACGGTCACAGATTTTCTCTGTCCTGGCCCCACAGTGGTGGAACTAACTTCCTACTGACGTCAGGACAGCAGAGTCGCTGTCCATCTTTCGCCGCAGGCTCAAAACTCACCTCTTCAAGAAGTACACCCACAATCCTCCCTCTTAAGCACATATTGTATTTTAGATTGCCATTCTTGCACTTTGCCTTCAGCACTAGATTATGCTCTTAGTCACTTGTTTTAGAAAGAAGATGCACACTGAGTTCTGGCATGTAGTAGTACATTAGCTTTTCCTATGTTAAATGCAATTATTGTAAGTTGCTCTGGATAAAAGCGGCAGCTAAATGACTGTAATGTAATGTCATGGAAAGAAACGCTTGAGTCATATCCTGAGTTACAAGCGGTGCAATTTGATCAAAGTAATCTGTCCCTATCTTTATCTTAACCCTTTTAGTACGGTGAGTACAGTGGCAACATTTTGGATTAATTGAATTTTTCCAGTTTCTCAGCTTTCAGGAAGTGTTGCATTGTAGGATTTTTTATATATTTGCTTAGATTATTCTAGATTTTTTTGATATTTTTTAAAATGTTGCCGGCGAGATGGTCATATTCAAAGGCTTAACTGACTATTTGGCAAGGTTCTGTGGCCAGCCGCGTGTGTAGAGAAAGGGTGTGGTCTTACTGCTGGGTGTACTGCTCTATACTGCCGGTGTAGAGGAAGGGTGTGGTCTTACTGCTGGGTGTACTGCTCTATACTGCTGGTGTAGAGGAAGGGTGTGGTCTTACTGCTGGGTGTACTGCTCGGTACGGGTAGAGGAAGGGTGTGGTCTTACTGCTGGATGTACTGCTCTGTACGGGTAGAGGAAGGGTGTGGTCTTACTGCTGGGTGTACTGCTCTATACTGCCGGTGTAGAGGAAGGGTGTGTTCTTACTGCTGGGTGTACTGCTCAGTACGGGTAGAGGAAGGGTGTGGTCTTACTGCTGGGTGTACTGCTCTATACTGCCGGTGTAGAGGAAGGGTGTGTTCTTACTGCTGGGTGTACTGCTCTGTACGAGTAGAGGAAGGGTGTGGTCTTACTGCTGGGTGTACTGCTCTGTACGGGTAGAGGAAGGGTGTGGTCTTACTGCTGGGTGTACTGCTCTGTACGGGTAGAGGAAGGGTGCGGTCTTACTGCTGGATGTACTGCTCTGAACGGGTAGAGGAAGGGTGTGGTCTTACTGCTGGGTGTACTGCTCTGTACGGGTAGAGGAAGGGTGCGGTCTTACTGCTGGATGTACTGCTCTGAACGGGTAGAGGAAGGGTGCGGTCTTACTGCTGGGTGTACTGCTCTGTACGGGTAGAGGAAGGGTGTGGTCTTACTGCTGGGTGTACTGCTCTGTACGGGTAGAGGAAGGGTGCGGTCTTACTGCTGGATGTACTGCTCTGAACGGGTAGAGGAAGGGTGCGGTCTTACTGCTGGATGTACTGCTCTCTCTTGTCGTAGGCGTGGATGGTGCTGAGGCCCTGGATGACGGAGGTGGTGAGGGAGATCCAGGGGGAGCGACTGACGTTCTCCATCCTCTTCATCTGGCGGATACTCCTCTGAAACACGCTGAGGGCGCGGACACACACGCACAAATGCACACACACGCATGCACGGACACACACAAATGCACGCACGCGCACACGCATGCAGACACACAGACACACAGCACTGTCAGGACTCAGGGATCAACTATGAAGATGACGATGATGATGTAATTGTAATTACGGTCATATATGATGATGATGATGATGTGGCTAACTCACTATAGGATGAGAGTGAAGATGCCGCCCAGCACCGCCACGGCGATGAGAAGGGGAGGAAAGACAGCCGAGATGGTAATTATGGTGTAGGTGACCATGAGGCAAAACTGGAGGAAGTTCTCCATGTTGAAGGGGAGCACGGAGTCGATCTCGTCCTGGTCCTTGGAGAAGCGGTTGACCATGCGCCCAGTGGGGGTGGTGTCAAAGAAACTCATGGGGCTGGCCAGGATCTGGGATGGAGGAAGAGAAGTAGAGATGGCTGCATGCCTGCTCAACGCCCATACTTACTTTGGTGAGGAGGTTGGCATTAGCTTGGTGAAGAGGTTGGCATTAGCTTGGTGAAGAGGTTGGCATTAGCGTGGTGAGAAGGTTGGCATTAGCGTGGTGAGGAGGTTGGCATTAGCGTGGTGAGAAGGTTGGCATTAGCTGGGTGAGGAGGTTGGCATTAGCTGGGTGAGGAGGTTGGCATTAGCTGGGTGAGGAAGTTGGCATTAGCTGGGTGAGGAGGTTGGCATTAGCTGGGTGAGGAAGTTGGCATTAGCTGGGTGAGGAGGTTGGCATTAGCTTGGTGGCATTAGCTTGGATACAAGCATAGGTTCTGGCTAGTAGTGGTTCTGGCTAGTAGTAGTACATTGGCTTTTCCTATGTTAAATGCGATAACTAAGTCACTTTGGATAAAAGCGTAAGCTAAATGACTAATGTAAGGTAGGTAGAGGAGTTACAGGACATGAAAGTCAGAAGGTATGGAATAAATGTATGTTAATAAATGTTTATCATGTTTTTTATGTTCTTAATCACATAAAATAGGTAAATTCCCGACAGATGTGGATATAGATGTGTGTTTCAACTGTAGTAAATTAATGCATAATGCATCAATAATACATTTATTGGGTTTGTTGTATAGAAATCAAATGACTTGCAAACAAACAAGCCAAATCTTTGTTGTATTTCTGCCAGTTCTTTCCAGGCTTTATATGTGACCGTATCTTTAGTGATAGCTTCAGTTGACCTAGCGTGTCTTACCCTCTTGAACATGGTGTCGTGGAGCTTGGAGGAGGCATGCAGGGTGACCTTGGTGAAGGAGTAGCCCTTGACCACACTCAGCAGCACCATGGCAACCACGATCAGCCCGTAAATCATCTGATAGGATTCCAGCTTCGGGTTCATGGAGATGTTCCCCTGGTCTGAGACGGACACGTTCGCCGTCTACCATGGAGGAAGTTCAGAATATTCTTTGGGCCCATTCAAACGTATTTTCACCTCAAACTGAATGATATCTCCAAATGCTCCCAGCAAAAACAGAAACTATACAGTCTCTGAGCTTACTAGGGCTGGGTTTAAAAAATCGATTCATCGATTCTGAATCAAATGATTCCGAATCGATTCATGAATCCCAAATTTGATCTTTTATTTAATGAATGAATGAATAAATGAAGGTATGAATAGTTCATTCATTCATTCAATGATTCATTCATTCATTCATTTTTGGAAATCAGTATCGATACCCAGCCCTAGTATTGATGTGTTGCATAACTTGGCAGTCATGTAATTAAGGTTACAGCTAAGAAAAACAGGTTTTAGTAACACTAACCGAATCGATATTGAATCGAATCGAGATAATCGATTCTGAACCTTGTAAATCGGAATCGAATCGATTCTTGAAATTCGACTCGATACCCAGCCCTAGTGCTTACCCCAGATCCTTGCTCTAGCCAGTAGCTGAGCCACCAGTTGCTGAAGGCAGTGCACCCCACCAGCAGAATGAACATGAGCATGACCAGTGGCAGGATGATATACCCTGAGAGATGAGAAGAGAGAGTGTGTGGGTGTGTGTGCGTCTGCATGTATATGTGTGAGTGTGTGAAAGAGAGAGTGCGACAATAACTAAGTGAGATAAAAAGTGTGAGAGAGTAACAGAGGGAGAGAAAAAGAGAGAGTAACAGACGGAAAGAGAAAGAGAGAGAGTAACAGAGAGAGAGAAAGAGAGAGTAACAGAGAGAGATAGAAAGAGGGAGTAACAGAGGGAGAGAAAGAGAGAGAGTAACAGAGAGAGAGAACGAGAGTAACAGAGGGAGAGAAAGAGAGTAACAGAGGGAGAGAGAAAGAGAAGGAGTGACAGAGCAGCAGAGGGGGAGAGAGAGAGAGAGAGAGAGAGGTAGAGAGAGAGAGAGAGAGAGAGAGAGAGAGAGAGGGGGTAGCAGACCTCCAGCAGCGGTGCAGTACTGGTGGTATGTCCTCCAGGTCACAGAGCCTTCCTGAGTTCCCTCCTGCTTCACCAGCTGGTCCTTGGACTCTGGGGGGAACCAAACACCAGCATCTTACTGAGAGAGACCACCAGACAGTGTAGTGCGAGTGAATTTGATCATTTGGGATTCTAATTAGTACCCATAACCAAATCTTGCGCCAGACGGCTATTGTTTAGACTGCAGCAGTGGTCGAGAGTGAGGTGAAGTGACCAAATACCGTTTTGAGTTTAAAGCACAAAGTGGGGTTATAAACCTTACCTTTAATGTCAACTTCGGATTCCACTTTCTTCAAATCTGTTTTAGCCAGCTCTTCTGACATGTCAAAGGCTGTGCAGAGACATATACCCCCGGGTGAACAAAACAACGCATATTTCTAAAGCCAACGGTGTGCGTGAACTACTGTACACACAAGGCCGTGTCACAACACCATGAAAAGCAATCAAGAATACAGTACTATATGAGTATGTGCAGTATCATTTCAGTAACCTGGGTTTTCAATTCCATTGGCCTTCTGGTCATCCAGATCTCTGTGACATACACTGGGTTCAGCTTGTGCACTCCCTTCCTCCTTTTGAGATCACACACGAAGACAAACACCATCAGCGCCACACACACAGTCCGTTTGATGCTTAAATACACATGAGGGTACTTTAGGGAACACAGCACTTGCAAAGAGGTAAAATGTTTCAATTCATTCTTGCATTCGTTTTAAGAACACTTCCTGTCGGCTAACTAGCGTATAGCCACTGTGCGGCAGTTGACATGGTGAATACGCTATGTCTTTTACTTTGGACTGCTCCAGCTGGTAGTTGGTGATGAGCTGGGAGTAGCGGCCCTTGGCTTTCATCAGCATCTTGTGGGTTCCGGCCTCCTTGATCTTCCCGCTCTCCAGAACCAGAACCTCGTCACAGAACTCCAGGTACTGACAGGATGAAAGAGGAAGCAGAAGTCCAGGTACTGACAGAAAGAAGCATCCTTGTGGTCACTTGGAATTCATCAACACAGTTTTTTCACAGACACCGAATGAAGAGCAATTCACAGCCAGGGTCTTTCAGTGGAGAATCTTCATTGACATACTACTTTATTCAAGGACCAGGCTTAATGTCTATCGGGAATCTGGCTCTCATGGTTAACAGGCATAACTGGACCATGTGACAGTTCACATTACAGCTCTGACTTGAGACATATTTGGCAATTCCCACACTTCCTAGAAAGTATAGCTAGGACGCCTTTTGATTAGTTACTCTCTTTTCTTCAACCAACGGACCAAACTCAGAAATTCAGTGGAGAGAAAACTGAAAGATTCAAATTGAGTTACAACTAGCCAATTCAACCCCACATAAAAGTTACACATTGACACAAAACCCCAAAACGACCTGTGTATACTGTGTAGTAAAACAGTGACTAGCTTACGCACATGCTGACTTGGAATGACTAGGTGAAAAATCGAGCTGTTCACTGTGACGGTACACCTTTTTTTTTTTATTACAGCTGGAGACGGGAGGCTTAGTCATTATATATCGCCTTGGTGGTGCCATTCATGAGTCACTGAATTTCACGGGAACATCCATTCAAAAAAAAAAAAAAAGAAGAGTGTTCCATTGGCAACAATACAGTATGAAATCCTGTCATGGCGTAGCACTATCAGTGTGAGAAGAGATTGAAAATATACTTCTGATGCATTTGCCTAATGAAGACCTAAGGGTCGAAATGTTGCATATATTTTCAATAAAGTGAACCGAGAGAAATCAGTGTGCGGATCTTTCCTCTCTTCTCACGTATGTACTCTAAGATCCAGCACCTGGCCTACTAAGGTTGGATGTGCGCACAGCTCTTTTTGCCTTTTGTCATAACACTATCAGTGAACATTATCTGAGCTATTCTGCCTCAACAAAACCATGTCTATGCCCACTCACATGGACTGACCATAGGAATACCGCCATTGCCATTGCCGAGCCCCCTTACCTGTAGCTGGTGAGTGACCAGGATGACAGACTTCCCCTTTAGCTGCTTCTTGACGCACTCCTCAAAGATGTGTTTCCCCACGTGGGCGTCCACAGCAGACAGGGGGTCATCCAGGAGGTAGATGTCTCTGTCGGAGTAGACGGCCCTGGCCAGGCTGATCCTCTGCTTCTGGCCTCCAGACAGGTTCAGGCCTCGCTCGCCTATCTACGGAAAGACGCAAGGACAAAATACGGCTAGCGGAATTATTTCTAATGTTACCGTTCATTTTGAAGACCTTTTAAAATTCTGTTTACAGTATGCCAGCATCCTAAAAAGTGTAAATATTTTGCCTGGAATGGAGGATTATAGTGTATTTCAAGTGGGATAATAACTGTGCTTATCATATCATAAAGTTAAGAATCCGTACTTCAGTTTTATCCCCATATGAAAGAATGGCCAGATCTGGCATCAGACTGCAGGCGCTGAGGACTTTCTTATATCTGTTTGAAAGACAAAAAAAACAAAAATCAACCATAAATGTCCGAGCAGGACATGTTTGGTATTGCTGCATTCGTTAGGCCGAGAGCTTTATGCCAGTCCAAACCCAATGTCTCGGTGACCTTCCCACCCCCTCCATTGACAATGAATGGAGGGAATTGTTCGCCAAAAAGTGAATGGAGGTGAGTGGGCAGCCGTGTTTGGGCGGCTCACTCGTTCGCTCAAAGTTTTATTTTAATTTGTGGATCCATCCCGTGATTCAGATCCGCTCCAAAATTTTACGAGTTCTTCCTTGACCCAGTACCTCATTGTCCTGTGATGCTGATTTACAATGTCCTAGACTGTAAATTTAGTGCAACTGGGACAAAGACCTGTCTGGGGAATTACTATATAGCCATGAGGTGAAGTAAGGTAAGAAT
The DNA here is from genome assembly GCF_949987555.1 of Borostomias antarcticus. Classification (NCBI taxonomy): domain Eukaryota; kingdom Metazoa; phylum Chordata; class Actinopteri; order Stomiiformes; family Stomiidae; genus Borostomias; species Borostomias antarcticus. The sequence goes on from NC_140237.1 coordinate 15,885,428, forward strand.
TCTTCGCTCAGCCTAACAAACATGGCCCTTAAGCATATTGGTTGGCATGCCTGCTGCCCACTCAGAAACTCATGGGACATTTACCCTAAATGAACCTAAGCTACTGCGGTTAATGAGTAGCCTGACTGAGTAGCCACATTCTACTCTCTGCAGATCAGTCTGATCACGCTCTCATTCAGATTAATTTCCACCCAGCAGATATTTGCCGTGCCAATCACAACCGTTTATCTAATATGGTGCGGGTTTGATACGACTGAACTCATTTGATACAATGATAACCCACGTTTCATTGCTCTGTTGTAGGTCTATCCCAACTGCATGTACAGTAGAGCCATTTTGGTCTGCGACCGTTGATAACTCCCCTTGGAAAGAGAAAATAAACTCAGCAGCTCCAGACCCTTCACATGTCTGCGAATTGGGTCTGGTGAAGCCAGGCTACTTAACAAAGTGTTCTACTGGTCATTGACAGGGAATAAGCTTAGTTATTGAGATATGGTAAAAGACAGTAAAAGATCAATCAGCATGTTTGTTTTACATTACAAAAATAAGCCATTTCTGTCATTACTGTCATATACTGTAGCAACATTAGGTCCTATTTAGGTCAAACAATATCAATATTTGTAACTTTATATATATATATAATTTTATGAACTACTGTAATGTGAGCTATTCATATCAATATGGCACTGTATACTGTGAGAAGCCTATATATTATAGAAAGATCCAATCTGTTCATTACATGTGCAATAAAAATTAAAAATTTGAAAATTTGAATTAAAAAATTTACAAATTGACAAATTGAAAAACTGATTGATTGATTGATTGGTTGATTTATTGATGACTGACACTACCTGGCCTGGTCAAACGGTTCCCCCATCAGGATGTTATCACGCACGCTGCCGTGGAAGATCCAGGCCTGCTGGGAAACGTAGGCGAACGCCCCGTCGGCTGTGACCGACCCATGCTGCAGGTGCATCTGAATGGAGACCAGGATGTTCAGGTTTGCCTACCCTCACACATATAACTGCTACTGTGTATGTATGGTCCAAACATTAGTCAGTCATCTACCCACCTGCTCCAAAATGCTGGATATCAGCGACGATTTCCCACTCCCAACATTGCCACAAATTCCCAGTAGGCTTCCCTGGTGAAAGGACACATTTATCACAGTTATCCTTCTTTTGCATACACAAGTTGACCCCAACTCCAATCCAGGCCATCAGTCATTAACATGAACGCACACCTTTGGTAGGGTAAAGGAGATGTTCCTCAGGGTGGACTTCGCTGCTGGCCTCTTGCCTGACACGTCCATCCCGTTGTGGGGAATGGACTCTACGTGGCCCTCCTTGAGGCCGTTGGCTGTGTGGGCTGACTGGCTCTCAGGTCTGGACCAGGAGAACGAAGCCTTCTCCATCACTAACGCTGAGTCTGTGCCTTTTTTCTGGATGAGGTAGGATTCTGGATTCTGAACTAGCAGGAGTTTCTGTAAAGATCATTCAAATACACACAAAACACATGCTGTAATACACTGATAGCACCCACCACAATTGGTTGGCAAACAAATATGTACTTGCATGCACATAAAAGTCCTGTTTCCATATTGCGTTCGTGATATGTGCAGTTTGTCATCCATTCAGTGCAAAGAATTGCATTTGCTGTTACCTAAAAAGTACACAATACAGGATGGTGTATTTTGCTGTGCTACATGTGCGCCTGCCTGGATAACTCAGCATGCACTTATGTGATTGTCAATGAATAACACAAGTTTCACCTTTAGCCTGGCGCATGACACTTTCGCCTCAGCCAAGGCCTTCACAGAGAAGGGGAGCAGACCGAGAGAAAACCTCATGGAGTTGAAGATGGCGATGATGGTAAAAGCCTGGCGCACGCACAACAGGAATGACCGTGAACACCATCAGACTTCACACCGTTTACATTTTAGTCATTTGACATCCAACAATCAACATAGCATTCTATGAAACGGCAGATTGATGGCTGTACATGTATAGTGTAGATTAAAGATGTAGTAGGTGTATTTCAGAGGCGTATACTCACTTTCGAAGAGCTAAGGGGCAGGCCCAGTAAGGTGTGAACTACGAAGGTCAGGATGGTGGCCAGGGTGGGGATGACGGTGGTGATGGAGGCGTTGACACTCTGGACGTAGCCAGCCTTCTCCAACAGTTGCCTCTCATTCTGTCTGATGTCTGAGGGGTTCCAGAAAACATACGATGTACACAAACAAACAAACAAACAAACAAACAAACACTAGGATGACAAGATCAGATGTACATAAAACTAGGGCTGGGTTAAAAAAATTGATTAATCGATTCTGAATCAAACCAAAATCGATCCTTTATTTAATGAATGAATGAAGGAATGAATAGTTCATTAATTCGTTCAATGATTCATTCATTAATTCATTTTTGGAAATCAGTATCGATACCCAGCCCTAGTATTGATGTGTTGCATAACTTGGCAGTCATGTAATTAAGGTTACAGCAAAAAAAAAAGTTTTTAGTAACACTAACCGAATCGATATTGAATCGAATCGTGATAATCGATTTTGAACCTTGTGAATCAGAATCAAATCGATTCTTGAAATTCGAATCGATACCGAGCCCTATATAAAACTCTACATGAACAATTCTACATGTAACTGATACTGTAACTCCCAAACACAGGTTCGAGTAACAGGCTTCTGAAAGAATGCACAACATGATGCCGTTTGAATCTTACAATCTCAACGGACTGTATTCTTACACAAGACGTACCGGAGATCTTTTTCTCGAAGGAGTTTTCCCAGGCGTACATCTTGATGAGTTTGATGCAGGTGAGGACCTCGTTCATGGTGCGCACGCGGCTGTCTGTCACCGTCACAGCCTTCCTCCTGAACACGTTAATCAGCCTGGCCATCGCAAACTGCAGCAAAACACACAAGCCAGTCAGCTGATACAGGACCCAAGAGAATCATAGTATGTACATGTTTCTACATGTTTTGGGGTCCACAGAGTCGGTCTGCATTCGTTCACATATCATATGAGCCACAGCAGAAAATTGGCCATTGCTCGCCTCGATTACAGTATGTCAATTATGACCGTATTAATTCATCTCTGGACAACAATGTAACTGTTAAGAATATGTCATTAGACTTCCCTGAATGGGGTGATGTGTGGACAGACCTGTATGGGGATGAACACCAGGTAGACTACGACCCCGATGAGGGCGGAGTAGCCCAGGACGTAGCAGGCGTAGAAGATGCAGATGATGAGGAGCACCGGTATACACAACAGGAAGGTACCGAACAGCACGGCGTCAAACATCCGGTAGCCGTCGCTGGTCAGAATGTTGATCATCTGTACGGGGACAGAGACGGAGAGGCAGGGCAGGATATCAACGGGAGGGAGGAGAACAACCACATGATGAATCTATGCCAATTCACTTTGGATTTTTTTTGGACAGCAAAATGTTTGCTCTCTAGCGCATTTTTAGGACTGCTTACATCAGGACCAAACCTCCAATGGCGGTCACTATTGTTTGTGTGTTGTGCGTTTGAGTGTTTTGTTTGTAGCGGGTACAATTTCAATTCAGATGTAGGCTACATTGAAGCCATCTAAGGTTTGTTTACTTTTTATTGTTAATAAATTAAATAATTAGGCCTATGTTCCTAAATTATCTTTATGCTGATTTACAGTAAAAAAAAAAAAAAAAAAATTAATAAAATATGAGCTCTGTGATTTGTTATTTGTGCTTGTCACTGGATGTTATGTTAAAATGTGGTAACCCTTTTACCTGGTAGTGCTATGCCAGTTAAATGTACTTCAATCCAGAACATAATCCTAAAACAATGGGCCTAGGATATAGATACATAAACTACCGGTGGAATGGTCGAACAATAGAGGGGGGATTTCGGATTACTAGCGGACCGCTGTCCCTGACGGTACTAATGTGCCAGAGGTCCGCTTGCCATTACATGTGCAAATGGCCAGGGATCCACCAGCAGACCCCCCCAGAGGTCCGCCAACTCCTCTGTCTGGGGCCAGCCGTAGGTCCACTAGGCTTGTGTTATCTGGGGTACTGTAAAGGTAGTTTACCGTTACCGTACCGTTACCTTATGGCAACGTATGAATGTTGGTGGTGGTCGGAGGGGCCGTAGGCGCTGATTGGCAGCCACGCTTCTGTCAGTCTGCCCCAGGGCAGCTGTGGCTACAGATGTAGCTTACCACCACCGGTATGACTGTGTCTGAATGAATATTGGACTCTGTAAAGCGCTCTGGGTATCATGAAGGGCGCTATATAAATCCAACTTGATTGATTTATTGATAGCTGCTGGCTACCGTTAGCCTCGTTCATGCCAATATCACCTGCCAAGGATTTTTTTTTAAAGTGCCTGCCCTTTTCCAAACAGTTACCAACAGAGAGTTCCCAGATGGTTATGCGAAGCAAACCATCTGGCGCATCAGGTTAGGCTACAGTACCTCGCCCACTGAGATACTGTTGACCACACGAAGGGAGATGATCTTCTGGAAGGCCAGTAGAGAGAAGGCACTCTTCAATCTGATGGCCGTGCGCAGGTTGATGGCCCAAAGCAGAGAGGCAAAGAAGGCTTTTGAGAACTCTGAGCAGAACAGGGCCACACACAGACCCACTCCGTGCACCAGAGTGTAGACCTTAGGATCATCAGCATATTTCAGGATCTCATAGACCAGAACCGCCTGGAGGTTAATATAGAACATGCATCAGCAAAACGTTATCGTTCAGAAGATGCATCAAAAACTGACTATCAACTGCACCAGTGATACATCTACCGTATATTTGTACATTGAGATGAATTAATCAATAAATCAATCAATCGATTATGAGGCTTACCGGGCCAATAAACACAACAAATGTGAAGATGACAGAGACAAAGAAAGCCATCAGAAGTCTTGTTCTTTGGAAACGCATGATGACTCGAGTTAGAGAAGCTTTCTCTAAACCCACCCTGGACACTTCCTCCTCCCACAGCCTCTGGAACCTAGACGAGAAGGTAAGACATTCCAGTCAGATCAATTTCAATACCCTGTGGTTGGAAAACACTGAGTGGTGGTCATCCTGCAATACCCTGTGGTTGGATAACACTGTTACTCTATCTTTCTCTCCTTCTCTCTCTCTCTCCCCCTCCCTCCCTCCCTCTCTCTCTAAAACTAACATACTGAAGGCTTTAGCTCAGAGGGCTGGTCTTGATTACTTTGAAACAAACTGGGTCACAAGTCACTCACACACTAATAATGGAAGTCCCACCTTTTTATGTTAACATCACCTCCGTCGTGGGGAGACAGTGATATTGAGCTCCAGTCCAGTCTGTTTCTGAACAGGTTCCACATCAAGGGCGTCATCCAGGCAAAGCTAGTAAAGGCGAAGAACCCTGCATCGTCCAGAGGGTTAGACCTGAGCACACGGGCGCACACACGGTTAGATTATGTACAGAGAGCGTCAGAGACTCTGGTCTATAGTACATAAAGAGAAAGAGAGAGAGAGAGAGAGAGAGACTATGGATATGTCTAATAATATACATGCACCAACCACAACACTTTACAGTCACATTAGCAGACACTTTTATCTAAAGCGACTTATAACAATTGCATTTAAAGTAGGTAGTCAGTGTACTACTACTCGCCAGAACTCAAGTGCATCTCCTTTCTCAACAAGTGACTAAGAGCTTAATCTAGTACTAAAGCCAATGTGCCAGAGTAGCAAAGTATAATAGGTGCTTAAGAGGGGGGCTCCTGGTAGTACTTCTCACTAGCAGTTCTTGGTGCCTTATCTAGTGTGTTAATCTCATGGGCCTCTGCTGACCTGGAGGCCGGGCGGAAGGGGATCATGCTCTGCAGACTGGTGTGGTACTTGTGGTGTTTCGGAGGGGGGTCTTCGTCCCGATAGTCCAGAGATGGGAGGCCCTCTGGAACAGACTCAATGGTGGCGTTGGACTCACTGATCCATGCGGCACTTTCCTTTCTCTTTTGCTGTGTGCAAAGAGGAAGCCAGAGCAGGGGGTGTGAGAATGAGGGTTGTATCTCGTACCACTGTGTGCCATACCATCTAACTTTGATCCTAAAAAATAACTCAATCCAGGACAGCAGCAATGTAAACACATCGACATTACACAGTAACAAGAACACAGAGACACACAGAGAGGGAAGGAGAATGATGTCAGTGAAAGGGGAATGAGTGCAGAGTGGTGTAGTAGGAAGCGGAGTGGTGCAGTACGGAGTGGAGTGGTACGAAGCAGAGTGGTGTAGTACGAAGCAGAGTGGTGTAGTACGAAGCGGAGTGGTGTAGTAGGAAGCAGAGTGGTGTAGTACGAAGCAGAGTGGTGTAGTACGGAGCGGAGTGGTGTAGTACGGAGCGGAGTGGTGTAGTACGAAGCAGAGCGGTGTAGTACGAAGCGGAGTGGTGAAGTACGAAGCGGAGTGGTGTAGTAGGAAGCGGAGTGGTGTAGTAGGAAGCAGAGTGGTGTAGTACGGAGTGGAGTGGTGTAGTACGAAGCAGAATGGTGTAGTAGGAAGCAGAGTGGTGTAGTACGAAGCAGAGTGGTGTAGTACGAAGGTATGAGTTGAACGTACAAAGGAGATCCCTGTGATGTTGTCCTTCTCCCCTGACGTCTGGTAAACACCCTTCATGTTGTCTTGCGCCTAGGATATAAAACAAAGGAAACAATTCTAATGACCGCATGTCATTAGAAGGTAAATAAGCAACCAACTGTAATTCTTCCAAGAACACTGTTTATACAATAGCAATGCATTACATGATTTATACAATAGTAATTGTTTAAATACGTCACACTTCATCTAGACACAGAGAACAAATCTAGCCAAGGTTTTGTTTTACCTTTTTTATCTACAACATAATACTAGGACTTTTTAGTTCTTGCTCTGTAGCCTTAAGCAGGCACAGCCACAGCGTAACACAATCTGACACTCTGACACAAAGGCTATTCTGGAATTTTAGCCATCAGTGGAAATTGGAACAACCCAAAGCTATCTACAGCATGGAATTAATTGAAAATTATCTGCATCAGTCAAAAACATCATAGGTAAGTCGAGGCCCTACTGTAGTACAAAAATTCCAAAATATCCCTTTAAACTTTCCATTAATCACCACCTCACTCATTACCAAAAAAGTAGCCCAATCAAACAATCATACAAAGTTATAATTCAAGAGGAAAATGTTACAAGGACTTGGATTTGAAAGAGCAGCAGAAACCTAAGCTATTTTACAATGCATAACCTGTAGTATAAAACATCAAGACCATTAAGACTTAAGCACAATGTTCTTATTGGTTTGAAACTAAGAGAGACTAAATGAACAATACCTTTTCTTGAAAACCAGAGAGGGGGAGAGCTGCAGATACTGTGTGAGCTACTGAAACATCCGAATGCTTATATTCAGCAGTTACGTCATTGAACTTTATGGAGCTCAAAGGTTGGTTTGTGTAAAGGTCTTGCTGTTGTGCCTCCTCAATTTGAAATTAAATTATAAGACCACAGACCTCTGCCCCTGAATGCATTTTGTGGCTCTGTGCACACCAAAATTGAATGGGTTCTAAGTTTCATGAAAATCAGTCAGGTAGTTTTTGTGTAATCCTATGGACCTGACCCTTGATTCAGATCTGCTCCAAAATGTAATGGGTTCTCAGTTGGACCATGCTACACCCTTCCACTGAGTAACGTGAACATCGGTCCAGTAGTTTGTGCGTAATCCTGCTAACAGACAAATGTATGCACACACACCACCCTTTAGTTTGCTACTCTAAAAAGCCCTCTACATTTTCATGATCAGATCAACAACACATTTTTCTTGTGAGAAAACATTACCCCTCGTCCTGCGCTGTCACTGGGGCAGAGGTAATGAAATCCATTTATTTGTCACACAGCAATTGACACACCAACACACACGTGTGTAATGAGCAGTTACACAGAACACACACACATGCATTTTAGTGGTCGTCTGTGAAATTAGTCCTCTGTGTTTAACCATGGATGTATTAATAGAACCCAGAACCTAAGGTTTAACCCATCCAAGCTGTCCTCCTCCATGGGCAGCTAGGAGCAGTGGGCAGCCCACACCAGTAGCGCCCAGGCCAGGGACTGAGTGCTCAGTCCAAGTCCTGGTCAGGGACAGAACTGGAGAGCGATTTGTTCTTCTGTGTGTTTTTATATTGGGGTTCTTTGTGGAGGAAACCCTTGTGAACACGTGGAGAACATGCAAACTCCACCCAGAGAGACAGACAACTAACGTTAATGACGCTGTTAGCCAGAAAAGCTAGCTAACGTTAGCTAGCCAGCCTGACCAAATTAGCAGTTGAAATTCCCCAGTCCTTTAGAAGACTAAAGTCCTCATATAGCCTAACCCCACACAAGTTAGGGAATGTTTTGTGTCTTACGGCCAGTGCATGATTCCTTGTCATCTTCGTTATAACAGTTACTAGTTACAATAGACCAAGCAAGATCGCCGGGGAGGAGGATGCTCTGCTCGATAGATTGCCAGAGCCTGAGCAGCCGCTAGAGTTCGCTGATGTCCTTTTGCAGACACTCAGCAAATATGGTTCCAAATTAAAAGAGTTAGCACTATATAACCTATACAGAATTGTTATGAAAATGTAAGTGCGCTTGCAATTCAGGGGCTGGAGCCAGGCTCCAGGCTGGAAACAGGTTTAACTTCACCAACAGGGACAAAGGGTATAGGGACAGGATTCTGCAAAGCACAGTAAATGGGTTAGCACCTATGACAAGGGTTCTGCTAAGCACCTAGTCTAAATGGGTTCACAACTAGGCTACAGGTATAGCCAACAAAAAACCCTCTGAAAGAGTTCTCAATTTAACTGCCATTTTCTCCCCTACAACTTTTAGCAAATGACACACTATAATTCATCCTTAATCCATAACTGAAACAATAATAACACAAAATTGACAAGAGAAAATAGCCTACTAACCTGTCGCGCCAGATACATCCATGGTTGAGAAACATAATGAGCTCGCGAAATTAGGATAGTCTCACGAGGCTAACAACCCACCGTCTTGGGGCAAAAAATCATACAAAAGTAGGCCTACATTTTACCTCAGTCCCTAAAATGACGAATGTGAATGTCCAATATGAAATCGATCTTGCTGGAGATCCCTTATCTGTCAGCGTTCTTGTGCAGAGTGCAGATTGCTTTGTACATATCCACCAATTACAGACCTTGGTTCAATTGGATGGTGACTAGGCTATTCTGTGGGGAAAAAAGTTTACAATAATTCCGATTGCATTATATCTTTAGATTATAAAGTTCAGCAGAAATAAAAGTGACAAGTAATGTCATATTGAAAGTTGGCCAAATTGGTATTATGTTAAAATATGAAAAAGGTCTAACATTTGAAAACATTTGAAGTGGGCAAGAACCAGAGAAGGTTGTTCACAACCACAGCAGCTCATGCATAGAACCTCGTTATGTGAAAACACCATTGCTCCAGTGATATGTCAACAAATTAATCAACCAGGAAAATAGGGAATCTAATCTGAATCTATTCTATAAATATTATGAGCATGTTGAAATATGACCACTTGGTTGCACTGTTGTGTCCAATCTCACTGTAGCTTCCACATCTAGAAAAACTTCCAATTTTAATTTAATTGTAAACCCCTAAGGGCGTATCATTGAATAAAATACCATTGCTTTGTCAATCCTAATGATTGTCTATTTCAAGTTTGTCTCAGGTAAATGTGAAACTCATCAATGTGCAGCCAGCTCAAAGTATTCCAGCAGTTTAGTCAAAATCCCCTTAAGTTACAGTAAATGAGACACACAAGCAATTTCTGAGTAAAGATACAGTAGAATAGATCAACCAGTAGTACGGAGGGCAGATACATTCCAATTTTCCTCATGCTCTAGTGAAGCACACAACAGCCACAACAACAACAACAACAACAAGCAAAAGCAGCTCCGAGCTGAAAATCATGAGATCCTTACGTCTCTGTCAACTTAGGAGGAAAATAAACAAAAACACACTGGAAATCAACATTAACATTCAAGCAAAATGCATAAACAACAGATGACATTACCTCAACCCAGCTGTCGTGGAATTCTTTAGGTGTGAGTGTGGTATCCAGCAGTGTTTCTGAAATAATAATCTGTCCTTAGGCCTACTGTTTAACAATATCACAGCTCTCTTGAATTCTTTGAATTCAGGAACACCCTTACTTTAAAGAGACATCTTTGTATTGCTGACAATTGTGTTTAAAACAGGAAGTCTGAACTGTAGTCTACTCACGGTTGGTCTTTGTCTTGTAGCCACACAGACACTGTAAGTTTTTGTAGTGCTTTATTGGTCCCTGGGGGGAAATTGCAGCAACAGACAACAATGTACCACACATTTACAATAGCCTATATATAGACACTGTTATGGGCAAGTGTGTTGTTGATCTCACAATGAAAATGTAGAGGGCTTTTTAGTGTAGCAAACCTAAGATCGGTCTCATTATCTTTTTTGTCTTACTCCACTGAACTCTGTATTTGCTTTTCCCATTCGCTAATGATTGCTCATCAGGTTAAAGAGTGTCAAGTGTGTTCAATCACACCCTGAAAAGAGATATTACTCATCAAAGATTACTAACTAACTAAGTCAACTCTCAACTGTTGCAACACTCATTGCATCAACATGCTCCAAAAGTTGAGAGCTTGTGCCTGTCCAATAAATTACAGAGGAATGTGTTCAAATGTTACAGACGTAAATACATTAATATCATTAATATGACCTCACAATGCATTTACAGCAGAGTGGGTGTGTGTTCAATATCAAGGAGGAGGAATGGGGGAAGTGGGGGGGTTAGGGAGAGGAGGGAGTGGAGGTAGGGAGGGGAGGGGGAGGTATGGAGAGGAGGGGATGGAGGTAGGGAGGGGAGGGGGCAGATAGGGAGAGGAGCGGAGAAGTAGGGAGAGGTGGGGTAGGTAGGGAGGGGAGGGGATGGAGGTAGGGAGGGGGAAGTAGGGAGAAGATGGGGATGGAGATAGGGAGGGGAGGGGGAGGTAGTGAGAGGAGGGGATGGAGATAGGGAGGGGAGGCGATGGAGGTAGGGAGAGGAGGTAGGGAGGGGAGGCGATGGAGGTAGGGAGGGGAGGGGAGGTAGAGAGAGGATGGGGAGGTCAGGAAAGGAGGGGAGAATTAGAGAGAGGAGGGGACTGAGGTAGGGAGGGGAGTGAGGAGGTAGGAAGAGGAGGGGCGATGGGTGGGGGGCTAGGGAGAGGAGGAGGAAGTAGGGAGAGGTGGGGGAGGGAGGAGAGGGGGAGGTAGAGAGAGGAAGGGTGAGGTAGGGAGATGAGGGGAGGTAGAGGAGGAGAAATGTATAGGGAGAGGAGGGGGTAGAGAGAAGAAGGGGAGGTAGGAAGAGGAGGAGATGGCTATAGGAAGAGGAGGGGTAAGATAGAGAGAGGAGGGGAAGAGGGAGAGGTTGTTTTCAAATGTGTATTTGGTACATTAAAGTGCAGGAGCAGCAATGGTTATCCCTACCTCCGGAAACAAAACCTCCACGATGAAATTCACTTCATCTGTGAATTCCACCAGAGATGGTGTTCTGTGTAGTATGTCCCGAAGATGGACAAAGAGGGTGTCTTGGTGTTCGTTGGTGTGGAGGAAGACAGGCACCTCACGGGACTTCTGCTGAAAGTATTTTGCCATCCCGTAGACAGGCACCTCAGAGGTCTTCTGGTGAACAAAAAACTGTGGACCAATCAGCATCAAGGGGGCGTGGCCTTTAAACCAGAGCCGTATAGAGAGAGAGTTGCGACACTGATTGTTCTAGCTAAAATGAATGGGGTTCAATGGAATAGTTCCAGCGTTCAATGGAATAGTTCCATTATCTGTCTATAAAAACCGTTCCATTGGCGTCAATGGACTTGACGCAACTCTCTCTCTATACGGCTCTGCTTTAAAGCAGGTAGGCTACTTGATCTATTGGCCGCCAACATCATTCCCGCAGAGTATCGTAGCTCTGTGACCTTTAGAACCAAAGTTATTAACAAAAAACTGAGGACCAATCAGCATCAAGGGGGTGTGGCCTTCCAATAATAATAATAATTATTATTATTATAATATTAATTCATTGAATTTGTATTGCACTTTACATTTAAAGAAATCTCAAAGTGCTACAAATTGAAAACATAGTATCAATAGTATCAAGCCCTGCTCCAATTCACTGGGTGGTGCTGTGTGAAAATTAAGGGTCCTATTTCTGCAGTCTGCAAGCACTACCAATAGTATCCACTATGTGGCGCTGTTGCGGGCCCTATTTCTGCAGCCCTGAAACTGCTGCCTGCAGCACTACCAATAATATCCACTTGGTGGCGCTGTTGCGGGCCCTATTTCTGCAGGCCTTCTCGTATTGCGCAACACCCGCTCACATGCGCGGAGACCCAGCTGATCTGAGTGGATGGAAAAGCTCAAACGTTTGGTTGCTCATTGCTGTGCAAACAGTCTTTTGCAAGTGAGGGAGGAAACACAAGCAATCTTCGAAACATTTAGCAAAAGTGCATCACATAGCACCGTTTTCGACTGCCTAGTAGTTTTCTCGTTGTCACCTGAATGCTCACAGTCAGAGCTGTTAATGTCATTGTATCGTTATGTTATTTCATTAAACACCAAATCCAACCAGAAAAACAATAAAAACTAGGGCTGCGAGCAGCAGTGAGCGGGCCCTCGCACCCCACGCGTGTCGGGGTGTGGCGCCGTTAAAGGGTGTGCTATTTCGGTGTGCAGTACTGAGAGAAACTTTCTGTCACCAGTAGGTGGCGCTCTAAGCGTGACTCAATACCGAAGCATAGATGTGTTCAGTACGGTACCTTGATGAAGCGTGAGAAATGTTGAGTAAAGGACAGAACTGTCATGAAGCGTGAGATATATCGGACAAATTGGATAATGTATGTAGTAGTTATGAGGACTTCCTGTTTCACCAATAGGTGGCGCTATAAGTATGATGTAATACTGACACATAGATGTGTTCAGGACAGAACCTTCATGAAGCATGAGATATATCGGACGAATTGGATAATGTATGGAGGAGTTATGAGGACTTCCTGTTTCACCAATAGGTGGCGCTATAAGTATGATGTAATACTGACACATAGATGTGTTCAGGACAGAACCTTCATGAAGCATGAGATATATCGGACGAATTGGATAATGTATGGAGGAGTTATGAGGACTTCCTGTTTCACCAATAGGTGGCGCTATAAGTATGATGCAATACTGACACATAGATGTGTTCAGGACAGAACCGTCATGAAGCGTGAGATATATTGGACAAATTGGATAATGTATGTAGGAGTTATGATGACTTCCTGTTTCACCAATAGGTGGCGCAATAAGTATGATGCAATACTGACACAAAGATGTGTTCAGGACAGAACCGTCATGAAGTGTGAGATATATCGGACAAATTGGATAATGTATGGAGGAGTTATGAGGACTTCCTGTTTCACCAATAGGTGGCGCTATAAGTATGACGCAATACTGACACATAGATGTGTTCAGGACAGAACCGTCATGAAGCGTGAGATATATCGGACAAATTGGATAATGTATGGAGGAGTTATGAGGACTTCCTGTTTCACCAATAGGTGGCGCTATAAGTATGACACAACACGGACACATAGATCTGTTCAGGACAGAACCGTCATGAAGCGTGAGATATATCGGACAAATTGGATAATGTATGGAGGAGTTATGAGGACTTCCTGTTTCACCAATAGGTGGCGCTATAAGTATGACACAATACGGACACATAGATCTGTTCAGGACAGAACCGTCATGAAGCGTGAGATATATCGGAGAAATTGGATAATGTATGGAGGAGTTATGAGGACTTCGTGTTTTATGGCGAAATGTCAAACTTTGGCGGGGCGCCACGGCAAGGGTGTTTGGTGAAAACTCAATTTTTTTGATAACTTTTGATCACAAAGGTCTTGAGATGAAGCTGACCGAATAGGAAGTTGATCGGATGAAATCTGTAGGAGGAGTTCGTTAAAGTACGAGGCATGGAAATGGTAAAAACAAGGGGAAAATGGCACATTAAGAGCAAAATGACGGACTTCCTGTTGCATGTTGGGTATAGCTCCAAGAGACATTTTAGTGTGTCTCGATGAACTACATATGCCCACCGAATTTCGTTCGCCTACATCAAACTGAAAGGTGGGGCTCGCCATTTTAAATTTTCCAGGGGGCGCTCTTGAGCCGTTTTGCCACGCCCATTTCCGTCACCCATGAATTATCAAATTTTTCACCGGGCCTGACGTATCTGCAAAGTTTCATCCGTTTTCATCGATGTTTAGGCCGCCAAAAAGGCATTTGTTTGGGGAGAAGAAGAAGGTAGGAGAATAATAATCCTTCGAAATACAATAGGGCCTCGCACCGCCAGTGCTCGGGCCCTAACTATGTGTGTGGAGTAAACATTGATTTCACTGTAGCTGTCAATCAATTGTAGAAACTGTATTGAGCTGCTGCGCATCACTGTCATCATGTGGCATGTAAGACTAAAGAGAAAGGCACATTCAACGCAAAGCTAATCAAGAGAAGATGATGGAATAAAATAATGAAATTATAGAAATATTGAATATTGAACATTTTAACATATTTATTTTGGGTAAATTAAGTTAAAATAAAAATAATTAAAGTAATTGTTAAATTAGTTGTTAGATTAATCGACTAATCAAAAACATTATCACTAGTTTAGTCGTTATAAAAATAGTTGTTACTGTAGGTGCAGCCCTACTAACTTGCAAACAATAACCAAACCAGCTATCATTCAGACGGGACTTACTAATTGCTCCAATGGGTATCAAGACTAGCAGATAAGCAGGTTAATTGGATGGGATAAACTGTAGAGATAGCAGGTGTGTTTAGATGGTGTCCATAGTGCTCCAACGGGTATCATAACTAATATACTGTAATACAGTAGCAGAGTACAGAGAAATACAAGAAGATAGACAGGTTCTTATATTTGCCAGTTGTCTCTTATTCAGACTGCACTTCATAGACAGGCTGTGTGTGTGTGTGTGTGTGTGTGTGTGTGTGTGTGTGTGTGTGTGTGTGTGTATATATATATATATATATGTATGCGTGTGTGTGTCTGTGAGTGTGTGAGTGTGTGAATGCCTATGTGTGGGTTTGAGTGTGTATGCATGTGTGTTTGGATTTGTGTGCACATTGCGTGCCACCTCAGACACAGAAGTACTGAGGGTTAGCCATTTCTGGGCTTTGGGGGTCCTGTGCTAATTGAATGGGTGTCCACACACACAACCCAAACACACGCACGCACACACACAAATACAAACACAAACACAAACAATCACACACACATACAAATGCACACAAATACTAACACACATATACACAGACTCATTGTTGACATTCCGCACCCCACACACTCACTGGGCTTGTTTACTCTAAACAGAACAGAACAAACAAGCCAGCCTCCGGAGGGCTCAAATCAAAGAGCTGCCCCC
Organism: Borostomias antarcticus; assembly: GCF_949987555.1. NCBI lineage: Eukaryota > Metazoa > Chordata > Actinopteri > Stomiiformes > Stomiidae > Borostomias > Borostomias antarcticus. The sequence goes on from NC_140237.1 coordinate 15,900,942, forward strand.
TACCCGCCCTCCTCTCTCCCCCTCTCCTCCATTTATCCCCTTTTACCTGTCTCTCTCTCCTCCACCAGCCTCTCTCTCTCTCTCTCTCCCTTTATCCCTCTTTTTCTCCCTCATCTGTTGCTGCTCCTCTCCCACTATCTCTCTTTACACCTCTTGTTGTTATTATTCGTGTTAAGTGCTTGATGTGTTAATGCACTGGTAAAGTGTTTGTGTTCATATGCTGGTAAAGCATTTGTCATTTGCTGTTCATCATTTTTTCGGGAGACAAGCAAAACAAACTTGGCCCTTAATGCACATAGTTTAGTCCACCTTCTACACCTGCTGTCCTGTCCTGGGGTCGCTCTATCACCTCCAACACAGCAGACACCCATGATAAAAGGTAAACATGACACTAGGTTTTACAGAAAAAGTGATTATTTACTGTATGTACCGTGTGCAAATAGAGTACAGAGGGCAACGGTAAAGATAAGTGAGAAGAGAACAAACAATAAGATGTAAACATCACCCTTAAAATAGTTTCAAAGAAATCAAGATTGGTGGGGGGTTTTCTTCATTAATACAGTGTTCAACTATGTGCCACTGTATGCTTTCTGTTCAGGGCCAAACAGCATTCCAGTTTGCTCTGTTTTTTGGTTGATTCTTTCCAATGTGTTTGGAAATTGGAAATGATTTATTTTCTTTTTGGTTTGTTGGTGTAATGGTGTTGCTATCCTGGGGCTCTGTGGAGTCTGTGTGTTTTTGTGATCAGAGCCCCAGAACCAGCGTGCTGAGAGGATCTCTTTCTGGAGGTGAGGTCTTTGTTATGTAAGGTGTCAGGGCCGCTTTCTTTTTGGTGAATCTGAAACCTTCCATAACAAAGACCTCACCTACAGAGAGATTAATCTAGAAAGAAAGTCTTTCTCCCCTTCCTCACTCTCTCTCTGTCTCTCTCTCTATTGCTCTCTCTCTTTCTCTCTCTGTCTCTGTCTCAGAAGGGTTATTAACATACAGGTGAGAAGAGACTAGCTGGAGGAGCTGTTTACCCAGGAGGCTGTTAGAGGGTCTCTCTCCCCAGGAGATCCAGGTCAATACTGGCATGTGTGAAGGGATCAGCAGCTGCCCATGGATGTGTGTGTGTGTGTGTGTGTAGGAAGATAGTCCTTGTCAGATTAGGGATCTCAGTACCACTTTATTTGCAGTGACTCCAGGCCACCACTGGGTGTCCCTATTACACCCTGGATGATGCAGCAGTTGGGACATTCTAGAACATCTCTTCTCTCCACTTTGAGGAAAAGACACACAGACTATTTATGGAGTTCACCAGCAAGCAGTGTGTTATAGTCTGGTCCTATGCTACAGTGTTTTAATTTGAATCAGAATTCGTTTTCAGAACCAGAAACAAGACCGGGGAGCCATTCAGGGTGATGGGGGTCTGATTTCTTCCTGAAGTTCACAACTATCTCCACTGTCTTAAAAGCGTTGAGCTCCAGGCAGGAGAGCAGCTGTTCGATCTCCCACCTGTTGGTAGACTCGTCCCCCTCAGAGATGAGTCCAATGAGGGTGGTGTCATCCGCAAACTTCAGGAGCTTCACAGACTGGTGGCTGGAGATGCAGCTGTTTATGTCCAGGGAGAAGAGTAGGGGGGGAAGGACACAGCCCTGGGGGGCGCTGGTGCTGATTGACCTGGAGTCAGAGATGTTTTTGAACCAGCTTCACAAGCTGTTTCCTGTCAGACAGGAAGTCGGTGATCCACCAGCAGGTAGAGTCAGGCAGGCGCAGCTGGGAGTGCATGTACCCCAGTGTGAACGGGAGGATGGTGTTGAAAGCAGAGCTGAAATCCCCAAACGGGATCCGGGGGTTCCAGGTGCTGTAGAATGTAGTGAAGGGCCATGTTTACTGCGTCGTCCACAGACCAGTTTGTGTTTATGCGTTAAGGTCTGGTTCGGAGTAACATGACCTTACCGGACCGATACAGGACTGTTCTGAGGTGAGGTGGTCTGTGGCTATCTGTGTGTTGAAAGGTTATAGGTTATACAGTAAGTTAGGTTATGGAGGTGGTCCATAGCTTTGTGGTTGTAGGTTATACAGTAGGTTAGGTTATTGAGGTGGTCCATAGCTAGTTGTGTGGTTATAGGTTATAAAGTAGGTTAGGTTATCGAGGTGGTCCATAGCTAGCTGTATGGTTATAGGTTTTAGGTCAGGTTATTGAGGTGGTTTATAGGTATTTATAGGTTCTATATTAGATTAGGTGTGCTGTGGTCATGCTGGTTTCTAGATACTGACCCCAGAGATAAAAATGGAGAACTACTTGATTGACCCTGAGGGGCTCAATCAAAAGGGTCTTGAACATTGCATTGCTGCACATCCACATGCAGTAAATAACAATTAAAATGTGTGTGTGTGTGTGTGTGTGTGTGCTTGTGTACATCCAAGTGTGGTTGCGGGCATGCATGTGTGTGTGTGGTTGTGGGCATGCATGTGTATGTGTGTGTGTGTGTGCGTGCGTTTGTGTGCGTGCGTGCATGTGTGTGCGTGTGCGTATGTGTGTTTGTGTGTGTATGTGTGAGTGTGTGCGTGTGTGTGCGTGCGTGCATGCGTGTTTGTGTGTGTGTGTGTGTGTGCGTGCGTGTGTGCGCGTGTGTGTGTGTGTGGATGAGGGTGGCAGGTTTGTACCTCCTGCTGTACAACGGGCCCGGGGTCAATGATACGGTATCTTAAGTTTCCCTCTAATCGCTCCTGAAGGAAGTGCTCCTGTTTTCCCACACACACTGTACAATGAGGCCAGTATGAGCCTGGGGTATGCAGGTACCTGTCTCCCCCTCTCTCCCCACCCCTCCCCATCTCCCTCCCTCTCTCTCCCCGTCTCTCTCCCCTCCCTCCCCCATTCTGCCCTCCCCCATTCTGCCCTCCCGTCCAACCCCCATTCTGCCCTCCCCCATTCTGCCCTCCCGTCCAACCCCCATTCAGCCCTCCCCCCTCCCTTCCATCCTCCAAACTCTCACACCACATATTTTTACAGATCAAGTCTTTTAACAGAGGGCATGTAATGGATACTCTAGGGTGAAGCTGTGTGAGTGAGTGAGTGAGTGAGTGAGTGAGTGAGTGAGTGAGTGAGTGAGTGAGTGTATCTGTGTGTATGTGTGTGTGCGTGTGTGTGTGTAAGAGAGAGAGTGTATGTGAGAGACAGTGTGTGTGTGTGTGTGTGTGTGTGTTGTGTGTGTGTGTGTGAGAGAGGGTGTGTAGTCACATCTGAGTCCTAACCCTGTTATCAGTTTTTATCTTTTATATGCTGAGCATGTTTATCTGTTGCTGGTTAAGTGTTATCTGATTATTTGCTTCCACTGTACTAAAACCACTTGTGGTTTGGTGTGCAGTACCATGGTACTTTCCCTCTCTGAAACAATGACAAACTCTGAATAAACTTTGTGTTTATGTGCTTCTGACTGAGTTTGCAGTGTGCCTCTTTTGTCTCAGTGGCATGTATGTGTGCTGTAATATGCTGTTAATAGACCATTATTGTCTTATTTTAGTCCAGACTTCTGCTGCTCTTTGTTCATGGAGAAACCAGAGTATTACATCATCATGATGGAAATTTCTGTCTTATTCATAACCAGACACCTCAGGGGAGAGTTGGGCTGTGGTCAGATCAAAGACAATGTCACTTTATATGCGTGAGTTATGAGTGACTATTTATACAAGAAAATTACGACTGTGTCGCTCAGGTTTCTGTTGTGTGGCTGAAATGAGGGCATTGCATTAGCTGTTCGTCAAGTGTGAAGGCTTTTCTCTTATTGTAAGTATTCAGGAAGACCACACCTAAGGTTACATAATCTTTGTGACAGTGTAGCTCATAATGCTATGCCTGGGGACCAATCTTGATTGCAGGGTGGATTGAACAACCTGTGAAGATGACATCCGTCCGTCCGTCCGTCCGTCCATCTGTGTAGCTACTCACTAATCACGCCCTAGGTCTGTGTTGTTGCTGAGACTCTCTGAGAGTCCAGAGGCCATGCGAAGAACATGAATAAGACAGAGAGCAGAACATTAGAATCAGAACCCGAAGCTGAGGGACCGGGTCACGAGGAGGGCTCTCTGACCTCTGACCTCAATGGCCTCCGCTGCTGCCTGCTACTGGCTCTCCACCACATTGAACCCTCATTTGGGCTGGAATGGGACCATTGTGAGCGCTGGGTTTGTGTTTTTTTGTGTGGTGTTAGTTGCTCTGTTTAGGATGTCTTTGTTTGACTGGGGGGGGGGGGGGGGGCGGTGACCATGACGTGGTGGGTGGGGCCAAGCCCTCGACCTCGGAAGACCCTCAGGGTTGATATAGATGTTTATGGTCTTGGTCAAAGTCAAGGGCTGTAAAGGGTTAGGTGAGGTTGGGGGGGGGGGGGGGCTGGGAGAGGAGGCTGGTCAGGCTTTGGGGGGGGGGGTTGATCTGGGCTGTAGAATACTGGTCAAGCTGGAAACACACACACACACACACACACACACACACACACACACACACATTGTCCTGTGTCTGAGAGGCTCTTTGATGTCATTGTCGCCTCTCCACCTCATAAGCACACCCTGAGGATTCCTGGGATGCCAGCGGACAGGGTCAGGTCAGGAGGGATGCTTCCCAGACTAGGAATGTGTGTGTGTGTGTGTGTGTGTGTGTGTGTGCCCCGTCACATTGCTATCTCTCAACGGCCACCAGATCACACCACAGCTGTAACGTTGCCGTTGAGACGGCGCCTGGAGGCCTTCCCTGTCAGCCCGTTAACTCAGGTGAGGTGGCCCCATTCACAGCACAGGACTAATGTTGATTCAAGCTGACAGTGTCAGTAGCATGCGAGTCAACCTACCCCACCTCAGACCTGTCTGTGCCAACCATGGTGCCAACCCATCCCTCCCATGACTCCTGTGTTGCGCTAAGGCCCTTAGCAGGGGAAGAGTTGGGACGATTCCAAGGGCCCTGCACTGACAGAGGCCCCCATAAACCACTATTATAAGGTCTAGACTTGGGGGACCCTAATATTATATTCTTTCATAGGGCCCATAATTCCTAGCGGCGCCCCATTCGGATCGAGGTCATTGGGGTAGAGTATCAGATGGAAGGCAGGCCTCATCTCATTTTCTGATTCTGGTTTTGATTCTGCCCTGGATTTCTTCTCTGTCGTCTCCACACTCTACTTTCCTGCACCCCGACTACTTCAACCTCACCCCTCCCCCCCCCCCTCAACCCCCCCCCCCTCATCTCCCAGCCCCCACACAGTCCCTGGGAGGTATTCACAGTTCACACATCAGTGTAAACTAACTGCAGACTTCCCTCTCAAAAATGAAGGTAAAATCATACCTTTTTGCATCGAGCAGGGGCATGTTTCAGCACCTCCTGCAGCTGGGCAGACACCTCCGTCACAGTGGTGCTTGGCTTACAGGCCATAACTGCACCTTTTAACCAAAAAGGGAATGGTTTCAATACACATGGCATGAAGCAAAGACTATGGGGCGAATTCACTAAAGGATTGCGCAGCTTTTCCTGACGCAAAGCCTGTGCAAATAAGTCAAAAATTATGTTTGCTATTCACAAAGCCCTCGCAAAGGGTGAAATACGGTGTTAACTGCGTTGCGTTCGTCATTGCGTTTCTCTGCGCCGGTGTTATTAGCTCATATTTAAATTAGGTAATATGGGCGGAGAATGTTCCCCTTTCTATGCAAATGAACATTATTGCAAAACCCGCCCAATTCACAAAGATCGGCGCAAATTGCCTCACGCAGTTAAAGTGAAATTAATACCGTTTTCAGAAACGTGGTGGTATTTAAGCGCAAGGGGTGTGTCGCGGCCAGCCTGTCCGCTGATCATGGCAGCAGTGATTGTTGCGAGGCGAATTCGGCATCGCAATGCCAGGCATGTTGTTCGTGAGAGAATATTTAGAAGAAGGTCACTTTTTGATTTAACACTAGAACCACCGTGGTAGCTGTTTGGACACCAGAGCGCGCAGCTCTTCAGCCATCTGGAGGATGAAGTTGCGTCTGGGGAGGCTCAGTTGACTATGCGTCTCTCCACCCGTCCCCAGCGAGTCCAAGCTCCCCAATGAATAATACTTATTTATAATAGCCTACATAGCACGAAACTGTGCGTATAATAGTCTATACGCGAAACTGCGCATTCCCTATAGCTGTTCATTGAACGGCTGGGGGCCGATAAAGGTATAAATAAATAAAAACATAGCCTACACAATATTTTTTTTATTTGAATGGTCTTGAAAATATTTTGCTTTTGTATCATAGGTGACGGCAGGTATCATCTTCAGCCATGGATGATGACCCCCTTGCGTAATCCTTCCAACGTTGGAGAGGCGGCGTACAACTGGGCTCACATCAGGACGCGCGGTGTGATTGAGTGCACATTTGGAATCCTGAAAAGCCGTTTAGATGCCTAGATCGTACCGGTGGGGCAATGTTATACACTCCCCCAAAAGTATGCCAGATCATCGTGCAATCAATCATTCCACCTCCGTTTGCAGTCTTCCGCGTTTACACACACAAATGGCACTGACTGATTGGGAAATTAAACCCCAAATATGATTTTTTGCTGCAGTCGTGATATTTTTTGCGGAAAGCTGTGAGACATGTTTTTGAACCTCGTCCGTGAGGCCTTCATGTTCGCTGTCTGAAAATCGTATCTTTCTTTTTCTGTCTGCCATCGTCCAATGATATGCAAACGAGTTCGCGCTGTATGCGCAGTATTTATAGTCATTTCCCTATATCAGCAGCAAATTGCACTCAGCCGCAAACACCGAATGGGCGTGTTTGCGCTGGGATATTATTAGCGCAATGTCTTTAGTGAATAGGTTTTTAAAACGGAGCACATAGCGGGCGCAACTGACACGCAATATAATGGTGCAATTAGCGGGCGCAATTTGCTTTAGTGAATTCGCCCCAATGTATTATTTTGCGAAAATATGAACAGGGTGCAGGGTGCAGGTTTAGCAGGGTGCAGGTCATCCAGTACTGCTCCCCGACAGCTGTCTGCAGACTTGCCGGACAGTCTCTGCTCCAGCCTCTGCTCCAGCCTCATCATTGTCTGTGCCATCTCCCTCAGACTCTGCATGACGCTGGAGAACTGCTGACACATCATCCTCTGGAAGTCTGGATATTAAACACAGATGTGGCTATAAGTAATTGTACGGTCCCATAATGGATATTCAACTCAAAGTATATCCCTACATGCAGCATGAAGTAGTTCACAAAATTCAGCATACCAGCATCTGCAGAGCTTGATGGCAAAACTGCTGGAGCTGTTGGTCTCACAGGCGATGGCATCAGAGAACTACCTGAAAACCAGAGGATAAAGGGATGAGCAGGAAACTATGGTGCTGGCGGCGTAGTGATTCTGGCATAAGGGGAAGAATCAACTCGACATGAGACATGTCAGACCCTGACCTGGTCTGGCCGGGGTGCTAATCGCTGATGCATGCTGCTCGTGCCTGGACATCTGAAGGGCTGAAGGGCCTGGGCTCACAGCGCCTTGGCTCAAAGGACCCGGGTGATGAACATCTACTGCCGAGTAGTGAGATGTGAGATGAGCGAATTAGTGAACTGAGTACATGAGCCTTCAGAAAGTCCTGAGTTAACTGCCAGTGTGCATATATGCATAGACATTTCACCAACACAAACATGCATGGATACCTGCATTGATAACTGGCAGAGCAGGACGTCCGGCTCTGGCACCTGGCATAGCTGGTCTGGTCTGAGTTCTGCCGACCGGCTGCCTGGGCACTGGAACATATAGTAGAGGTAAATTAGCTCAGATTAGTCAACTCAAGTAGTACGTTTTTGGGACTGTTGAATGCACTTTATTATATTACCTTCGTCACTGGAGTCATAGCGCGTGTTGCGCTGTCTCTTCCTTGTGTCTTGGGAGTTAGTCCATTGATGACTGCTGCTCAAACACCTTCGCCAAGGCACTGGCTACTTCATAATGCTCTGTGTGTTCTTCAGCAGAGACAGAGGTTGTCATGGCTCCTCTTGATGTGCTTGTGGAGGTAGATCTGGGAGGTATAGGAGAATGGGCACTCAGAGCAGGAGAACACCCAAGTCTTGCACAACTCTAACATCACAGCTAGGAGAGCGAATGAGAGAGAGCATTAAAAAGGATTATCTCACCTGTAGTACAAGTTCAAATATAGAGTGATTATACGTCATTGTAAATGAGAGCTTACTCTCAATTGATTCACGAGGTTAAATAAAGATTGAATGAATATGTAGCTAGTGGGGGGTAACAACCACACAACTGTGGAGAGAGAATGAGACACTTGGTTCCCTCCTCTACTGGTGTTCATGGCCATGGCCACACACCTGGAATACTCCAACCCTGATTTAAAGGCATAAAAGTGGGGAACACATTCTTGAGACGGTTCCTAAAACTGGAGGGAAAAAAAACGGGAAAATGATCTTCCCTCTCCTCATCACTCACTTCTGCATGGGCTGAGCTCTACCCTGTCAGCAGTGGCAATACATGGGATAGCGGCTCAGCACACAGGAGAACTGCACAGAGAGGAAGGAGGAGAGAGAAAACCAACAACAAAAAAGGCAAGAAGGGTTAATAACTGAGCGAATCTTGCAAGTTTGCACTACAGGGAAGCAATTGCTCAATTTCCCTGATATTGTGGCGTCACTGGCGTCAGTGATGCGTCTTATGAATCTCACATGTCTACCGCTAACATTAATTCAATATCAATATTCCCATTTGTTTATCCCGTCTATGGAAACGTATGTGCATTTGTACTTACGTGTGCCTGCCTATATTGATGATCAGGTGTTTCTCCACCTAAGGGCTGGCCAGACAGAACCATCAGAGACCATTGGGCTGAGCTGAGGAGAGAGCAACATGTTAGAGTGTATGTGTGCATATGTATATGTGACAGCGGCTGGTGATTTGGTCCGCAACTCGGCAAACCCCGAAATGCGCTAGAGGGCAAAATAGCTAAAAAAACTTTTTTTTTCGTTTTTTGTTTTTTTGCGTGTTACCAAAGTTGAAGTTGTGAAGAACCTACTTACTATAACAGACAACAGTTTTAGGTTCACGAAATACGTTTAATTAGTCTGCAAACTAAGCTCGTTTTTAGCTGATTTCGAGCCGGGTTTGGGGGCGGGCAGATCGATTAGCATGATTTGTTTTCATTGGCTATTGCTTCCGGGTTCTCCGCCCCCACCCTGCCCATAAGAACAGCACGCTTTGTTTGTTTACATTCAGTTCCACGTTTAACCATGGATGCTACTGCTTTTGCTAAAGCTCTGAACAAAGATCTGCTCAACGCCGCTCGACGATTCGACAATGGAGAACTTATGGATTCGTACCTAAAGGACTACATGGATGTTGACGATGGTACAAACTCGGAATGTGGTAGTGAAGAAGAGGACAATGCTTCGAGTAAGCTATCTTTATACTATCTGTGCTGTTTACATTTACGTTAGTCGTTTAGCAGTAGCTCATTTCTAAACAAGTGACTGAGTCTAGCTAGCATAACAAATCTAGCACTAACTAACAAAGGCTAGCTAGCTAACGTTAGCTAACATGCTAGTTAGCTGAGCTAGCCCTTTGTTCCTAAACTACCCAGCGAGGCAGCTAATATCTAGCTAGCTAACGTTAGCTAACATGCTAGTTAGCTGAGCTAGCCCTGTGTTCCTAAACTACCCAGCGAGGCAGCTAATATCTAGCTAGCTAACGTTAGCTAACATGCTAGTTAGCTGAGCTAGCCCTGTGTTCCTAAACTAGCCAGCGAGGCAGCTAATATCTAGCTAGCTAGCTAGGTAGCTATTACAGAGAGAAACAGAATGAGAGAGCATGAGAGGTATGTTAGTCTGACACCTTGTTTTTTGTTTTGGTTACAGCATGAGCAAGAACAAGCTCCAGGCCATAGCCCAAGACTACCAGGAGAATGGTGGACAAGTGCAGACCCCCATGCGCTTGGACATGCAAATGCTACAACTGGCAAGAGCATCTGAAACCCTACTTCCGGGCACTCCCACAGATTTCGAGTTACCAGCACTTCAGGTAATTATCATGCATTAGCTAGTCTATTTAATCAACACATTCTGGTACTATTTTATCTATATGGACTGCCAGTACTGTGGGCAATAGTTTAATGTACTTTCTTCCTTCTATTCTATTGCAGTTTTGATGCAGAGAGACCTGGCATGGTTGTGGCCAGAGAACACCGTGATGCACCAGCAGTCGAGTTTCAGCTGCTGCGCAAGCCTGATGTCCTGCCCCCCAGAGAAGGTCTTCCTGTGCAAGCCCCACCCGGACTGGACATGGCCAGACAGACATATCTCTTTAACAAGATCAGAGAGTTCTGTTCTGATGAGGGACGAGACATCACATGTCCCCCGCCAAACTCCACAGCAGCTCAGAACAAGACTGTCCGCTTGTAGATTCACTGCAGATCATCAGGATGGACAGCACTGCAGGAGAAAGGCCACAGCCTTTTCCTGTTTGTATACTGAAGCATTGCGTGTTCTCTTGCACAGACTTGCGCACACTTGCACAGACTGCATTGTTCGAATATTGAATACTGAGCCGAGTACTGTTATTACCTTGAGTATTGAGCTGGGGACTGTTATTACTTTGTTGTACACTTGATCACAATGAACACTATGCACCTTGTTATTACTTTGCTGTGCACTTGATCACAATGAACACTATGCACCTTGTTATTACTTTGTTGTGCACTTGATCACATTGAACACTATGCACCTTATTACTTTGTTGTGCACTTGATCACAATGAACACTATGCACCTTGTCTATACAACTGACTGTACACTTTAACACTTAGACTGTTGCCTTTTTTTGTACACTTTACTACTTATGCTTGTAATGTATATCATGTATTTGACAATAAAGAACGTTAAATTTGAACTTCATCTTATATTGTTCTTAACTGCATTCACAACACAAGATTAATACTGACTCAAAGAGTGTGGGGTAATCAGTGAGAGAGCACCCCACTCTCAGGTAATACCCCAAGTTGACAGCCACTCTGACAGATAATGACAGATCGTCCAGTGGGGGAGTGGCTGGGGGTGCGGTTACCAGGCTATTGTTCACGCCCATTACCTGGCAGTCAGAGGTGTGAAATTGTTGGAGAACTTTGGAGGGCGATTTCTCAGCTAAGTTGATTTGGCAGTACTAGCATTCAAATAAGCATATCTTCTTCAAATATGTTCAGATTTCAATGTATGAGACCTCATTTGAAAGCTTACAATCTGCACTTTCATAATCTGTAAAAAACTGAAAAATGAAAATGCCTAGTTGAGGACCAAATCACCAGCGGCGGTCACATATGGTGCTCTTCTGTTAATACTCATGAGGGCATTCAACTGAACAAGACTCACAGAGCCTGTGGTGCTGTCCCAGGACTGCCCCTGGCCACGCCTGTCCCCGTCTTAGCGCCTCTTCCTGTTCCGCTCACCTTCTTCTTGCTCAGTTCAAACAAGAACTGGGAGGTTGGCAACTGAGAGCATGGGAGGGGAGAGAGTGAGAGAGAGAGAGAGTGGGTGGGTGACCCTCTCGTTGGCTGACATGCACACTCCACAGGACCACGTGATTTCTGACACGTTTAGAGGAACAGGGCAACATGTCTACCACCCTTCACACTCAGTAATTAAATAGATTTTGCAAGACACTATATTAGTAGTCCACATCATGAGTACCTATTATGCAAAATTTGGATTTGTATGTGAGTGAAAACGTAGTACACAATTCTTTACCCGTTTGACAGCATGAGCAACCATTTCAACAGTTAAGAGTAACATGAAATCACATCCCAAAACCACCAAGATGGCTGCTGTAACCAAAAAAGCCAAGATGGCTGCTATAACAAATCCTGCTAGCTAGCCTAGCTCCGTTGTTGGGGCTTCTAGTATTCTGTTAACGTTAACTTCGGAAAAATGAATGCCTAAAAACAAACACATACTAACGGTGTCGTGGGTTAATGCGAAATCAATGAGTAAGCTAATTATCGCATTTTATTCCAAGCGATGAAACAGTACGAACGTGCAGGAGCTCGCGCGAGCCTGCTAGACTCAAGAAGACTCCACCATTGCCCGTAATTAGGAAACAATGGCCCACGACAACACTTCATAAAAGTTATAGTGTACACAACTGAAATATTCTCAAGTTGCCAAGCCAACATTATGATTTAAGCTACAATTACACAAAAGCGAAAGTTATAACAATAATTGCGACAGAGTAATTTTACGTAGGCTACTTAGCTAGCCATGATGTACAGAAAAAGGCTAATCATGTTAGCTGGCTAGCTAGTTAGCTAACATTAGAAAGAGAGCATCTGCATATAGATAATCATTACAAAAGGGTAGCTTGCACATAACGTTGGTGTTTTATCTGGGACGATACCAAAATACATAGCTAGCTATGTATACATTGAAATTGAGAAACTTACAGGATCTGTGTTGTCGCGGGGACAAAGACAGCGTGTTGGTCTTTCTCAATCGTTTCTGTTTCAAACGGAACAGAAGTATAACCCGTCGTCTTCTTCTTCTTTGCTGGGTTTAGTGGCGGATCGCAAACAACTTTAATGTGCATACAGCCACCTACTGTACCAGAGTGTGTAACTTGTTTGTCTAGTTCTTCAATTGTGTCACCTAAGAAAGTAGCCCAATGCCTTGCATTCTTTGTTTTACGTTCACTGCTCAGTGTTCATTGCTCACATTTAGGTTGCAAAATTAGGACTTTATTCATAGGCATATTTTTTATCATTATTTTTATTAGGCCTAGACTGCAAATCTTTAGTGTTAATATTAACTGTAAATGAGAAATTACACACAAAACAGACATGCAGGATTTCTCCTCATTATTTCAATTCTGTAACTGTATGACTTCAAAATTTATTTTAAAACCTAAGTAATTTACAAATGTTCTGACCCACTGTGACACATTTCCAATAAAGTCAGATTGGGACTGTGATGTAACCACATTGTCACGTTATTTAATTACATCGTAGTTACGGATTTAAGCAGCAGTACGTTCCCTACGTTCCCTTACAGTGTCCTTGAGGATGGCTATTTGGATATTTTGCGACTGAAAAGGCAAGTGTCAGCTAGGTGTCAGCTAGGTCCGCTGCTGGTACCGTCGCAAAGTTACCACAATACCACCAATGTGTCCCGTCAGTTTTACGTACTGTGTTAGTAGGGACCATTTTGTTCTGCGAATACAGTAGCCTATCGATGCAGCGTAGGCCTCATTTGAGAATAAAGTACTGTATTTCATCAAAGCACGCACTCAAGTGGAAATTTGTTTATTTTATTCTAGGCTACTGTAGGCCTATTATAGGCTAGGCTGTATGAGTTTAGTTGGCTATTTGATTGCAATGTTGATGCATTTTCACAAGTAATTAAGGGTATTTATCGGTGTATTATGAGTCTACTGTATATGAAACAAGTACCACTTATTGAATTTGGTGCATTTTAACATATGTTTCAGTCATCCGGACATTTCAGAGATACAAACGACCTTCGGTCCGGTTGGGTTCGGATAAGTGGGGTCCTACTGAATTACCAGTGAAACATACACTCTGTAACACAACTGTTGAAATAAAGTATGGAGCTCCATTTGCTGGTGTTGCTCTTTCTGAATATAGAGAACCATCGCTAAATGTGTTGCCATTGGACGAGGCTTTGCAAAGTGTATTTCTAGAACAACTACCGAGCGGCGCTGAAACCTGAACCGTCTCAGATTGAAAGTTGAAAAGGACTTTGAAGAGAGTTCAGGGTGGTGTGCTGCGACCGGCTCTGGGTCAGCTAGGAAGGGCGAAGGTGGTCTGTCCAGGGCCTCTGGTCTTTTTTTAGAAAAATCTAAACTATGGAATAGGTTAAAGACATGGACCTGTGCCGATTCACATACAAAATATTGTTTATTAACATGATTTTCACATGGGTTTCAAGTGTTTATTGACACAGTCACAAAGCCATGATAAAATAAACCCACCCATGATCTATTGTGTTGTGTGGAGGCTGTACAAGCCTGCTACCAGGCTAGACTGCTGGCTAGCCCTTGGTACCAAACAGAATTAACTCAGGGTGTATTCACACAGACACTAGTTGGTGTGCACCAAACGAGCGTTGGGCCCGAGAGCGCTTCGTTTAGGCCTGTGTGAACACAGCAATCGCACTCAGGTGCGCACCAAAACAGCCACACCGAGACCCTCCAGAAGGGGTGGTCTCGGAGCGGCTTCAACCGAATTCTTGTGCGCACCAGTTATGGTGTGAAAGCGCGCAACTTCGGACCGACGCAACTATCTTATAAACCGGTTTATAAGATATTATAAATTATTATTATTAATTATTATTATAAATTTGTTCTTCCTGGGAGTTTTTCATGACGCTCTTGCACTCGCCCCCAGAAAGATATTGACCAATGACAGCACTGAGCCTTTTCATGTGACTTATGGTGCTGCATTTGGACCAGAGTAAAGAAAGTGCTCTATGAAAGCCAATTTATGAAAGCCAATTTCTCAGTAGCTGAGAAATTAAGGGGAGACACCCCAGGTGAATAGGAAAAAAAAAAGAATCCTTAATAGGTATCACCATCAAACTCCCCCAGTTTGTTAGGTACATTAAGGAGCATCTTTTTTGTATTACAAGTTTTCTGAAATCTTATGGATTAATATGCAAATTAGGCATTAGATGCGCTAAATATGCGCTAATTTGCATAATTTCGGGACATCAATTTTTTAAATTGGTTCAAGCCAGATTCAAAATTCTTGTTTCATTTTGTTCACATATCCCTATTCAAAACTTTGTCCAAGGGGGATTTTTGATATCTCTTTTCTTCACTTCAGAAATCAGAAAATACTGTCAACAGTCATAAAAAGACCAATTTTCGCCATGTTTTAGGGATAAACTGTTATATAAATCAGGCTATGAATGAAATTTAAAAAATTCCCCTTGGCCAAACCCTTCAGAATATGGATTGGAACAAAACTGGAAAGGTGTATGTAGGTGCTACTCAAGTGGTGGTTTTGATGTCCCAAAGGTGATAAATAACTCATTTTGAGAAAACGGGCTTTGAAAATTTGTATTGTCAAAAACCATACATTTGCATTGTAAACCAATATTTACAAACACAATATCCAATCACATCATTAGTAAAAACATTACACAACATCTGAAAACACATAGAAACTGAAATCTGAATAACACAGCATGTTGTGGATTCAGAATAGTCCAGGAGTAGACATTTTGTATAGAGAAGCAAGACCTGTTTAGTTGGAAGCCCACTCACCACGTCAAGGTACAGCCCACGAGTGGGATGTTAGTAAGACGAGACTAGAGACGAGACAATGTTAGTAGGGAAGAGAACATTCCCTTTTAGAAAGCTTGTATTATTTTGTTAAACAGATCATGGACAAAGATAGACACATTTGACGAGGACATGCATGAGAAAACAGATTATCTAACTTTTTGTGTTTTTTTTTTTAAGCGTTTTACATGGAGAAAACATGAATGAATGAACATGAAGAGTAAGCTGATTCATAAATACACAGGACAAGATGTGGTAAACAATGCAGGGTAAACACCAATAGAAGCTAAATATAGATTGCCAAACAAACAAGTGATATAACCATCGTCAAAAGCAACACCATAGGAGACATCAAGCTACGCCGTCATAGGTCTACAGAGTCACTCCTCAGATGGCACCACACTAGCTATCCACAAAACTGTTCTAGGCAGCTGGGGCCTCATATATCATTGAGGTACGCCTTCTTTTACACGGTCTTTTCCGCGATTTCAGGAGTACGCCCTCTTCCCCCCCCACAGCGCGATCTATCAAGCAAAAAAGGCGGATATTTAGACGCCTTTCTACGCGCTTTTGTAGGACACCTCTCAACTTGTCGTACCGATTTAGACGGGTTTTTACACCCTTTTTGAACACAGGGGGAACTGGCGACGCAGGTGGTGCGTCGGTGAATTACACTGTTTGATGGAGAGAAGAAGAGCGAGAGTTTATGAATGCACAATCATGTAAGCTAATGGCCCAATTCAGCACAAACATATATCGCAATGCAAGATCGTATCCTCTAACCGGCTCATTAATGGTCCGATATGGATTTGTTCCCCAAACTTAACCTATGCGCACACCTAATGCAGGCACTCCATCAAACGGCAATAATTGACCAATTAGATTGTCATTAATATGTGATCATGTGGACCATCAGTGAATAAATACGTCTATGTGAATCGCAAAAATGTGCAGGCGCTGGAGGTGGAGATGGCACTGGAGGTGGAGGCCGGCGCGCTGGAGGTGGAGGCACTGGAGGTCGTGGCGCTGGAGGTGCAGGCTACAACTGGCGGGGGCACGACCGTCAGGTCAAGGACCACTGCAGACTCCCCCTCCTCTGAGTCCCACCCCACGTCAGAGTCTGGAGAAACAATTTCAGTCATTTTCTTTGAGTTTGTCTGTGAACTTGATTATGCATTAAACATTTCATTGTGCAGCCATATTCATTTGATGTTTTTCTGTTGGCAGTCAAATAAATGCTGTGATTTACCGGGTGATTTAGATGAGAGTCTTAATTTCCCAGAGGGGAAAATGTTTAATGTGGTCTAACATTATGAAGTGGTCATCTGCGTTATCGTTCCCTGTTTTTGGTCCTAAATCAATCATAGCCTACCACAGAATGTTTGCTTTCCTCACAGCCACATAATACAGAATGTCCGTGTAGCCTACGCCAAATACAGGATGCATGAAACGTACAGTAGGCTACCTAAACTGTAGGAGCAATCAGACAAATGTAGGCTAGTACAAATAGCTTACCTTCCGAAGATGATTTGTTTCCTCGCGTGGACCTCACCAACAAGCACATGCACCTCCGTCTCCGAAAAGTTTATCTTCTTTCCGCGTTTTTCCATAAACGTAATTGTCTTGCCTTTGCTCCACGCTATATTATGTCGGTTCCTTCCGGGTATCCACGTTGTGCGCTGTCATAGTTTTGACCATATATGGTTGAATTTGGGCGTGGAGAGGGCGGAACACGAGGCGCGTGCACGTCCGCTGTCTTCTACGACACCGTCGGATTTTTCATTGAGGAATCGGCGCAGCAGCGTGTACGCCATGTTTGATAGATCTGAAAAGCGTGTAAATATTCTCGTCGTATGCGGCAGTCCGCCCTTTTCTCGTTTTCGTCGTACGCCCTCTTTTACACGTGAATTTACACGCTCTTTGATATATGAGGCCCCTGGTTTGTAGAACCCACTCAGCTGCAGTCCACAAAACTGTTCTAAGCAGCTGGTTTGTAGAATATGTTCCAGGAGCCGGTTGCACCAGTCGTTACTAAGTGGTGACTAGGCCTAGTCATAGCACTAAGTGTTGACTAATTCCAGATTTAGTCACTACTAAATTTAAATGGGTTGCACCACTCACGACTAGTTCCTAGTAACAACTAAATATTTACACCACCCTGGGAGGTGGTGTAAGTGATGACTAGTGCGAGGAAGCTAATACAACTCTGCTATTAGGACGGAGGTGGGCTGAAACATTGTAACTAAATCTGTCGGTGGAAAAATTATTTTTTTTAGCAGATGTCTTAGTTATATCAAGATTAAGCTAACTATTGGCACCGGTGTGCTTATTGGTGTCATATTTATTCAGTTTGAGTAATTTACGATCGAGCTAGCTAACCACCTTTAGCTCAATTGGCTCAGTTGCTGTTTAGCGATGAGAGGCGGAGTCCCCGCCCAGTTGATAACCCTCCGTTGCGGGTTGGGGGGATGCAACGGTCGGCTGGGATCCTGCCTCTCAGCTAACCAGCAACTGGTCAGTGGACTGTACCAGGCAGCCTACGTTATGTCTGAATCAAAGAACGTTATCAAACAAGCTTGGGAACTAGCTGGCTAGGATAATTTAAGCATAACAATCCAACGGCTAACTCTCCCAAAAGAACCCCTCCACTGCACAAGCACCAACCCAAGCACAAGCTACCGAGTGCAAAGTTAGCCTTGCTAACGGAGATAATGAATTTGGAGGAGAGTGTTGCAGCTGGTGCTAAATGAGGCAAAGGAAGAACATTTTGTGGACTATTAATATTATCACAGCCATTTCACATTTCGGATTATACAGAAAGGTGAGGATCGAGCCTGTTGGATGACCAACTCAAATGCCTGGCTAGCTCAATATTGTTGTAAGTTTAACATGAATCGTATGCGAGCCGGAGCCCGTCGCTTTCACTGGATGACTCGTGAAGCATGCTACATTTATCTCGCATACTAAACATGTTTTCGTGGAGTAAGTAAGTAAGTAAGTAAGCTTTATTTATATAGCGCTCTTCACAGCACGGAGGCAGAGTGCTTTACAGTAATAAAGAGAGTGAGAGTGAGAGTGTAAAAGTTCTGAGATGTAGGCCGGGGTCCGTCCGTGAAGAGCTCGGTGGGTAAACACCAGGACTTTGAACTTGATCCGGAGGTGAACTGGGAGCCAATGCAGGGAGGCCAGGATGGGGGTGATGTGGCATGTCTTCTTTGACCTGGTGAGTAGTCTTGCAGCAGCGTTTTGGACTAGCTGAAGTTGTCCCACAGAGGATTTGTTGAGGCAGGTAAACAGGAGTAGTACAGGTATGTACTAAATCGCATGTAGTAGGCGAGTTGCAGTATGTACTATATATTATGTAATATGGACATTCGGACACGGCCCAAGCTCCTTGGTAAGGGCTGGGTAAGGGCGATCAACCTCCTTGTTTACATTTTTACTTGCTTACCGATTGGCTATTTGGATCCTGCCGTCACAGTCATACAACGACTATTTTTTAGTAACTAGTTAGTAATTACTAGTTAAGACAACGCCTAAATTGCCGTGGTGCAACCGAAATTAGACACCAACTAATATGCGACTAACTAGTAGCAACTAAGAGTTTAGTCAGGGTTTAGGCGTGACTAAATGCTTGGGTTTAGTCACAAGATAAGACAAACTGGTGCAACCCAGTCCTGGTGTGGCTGGGGTTGTCATCAGTGAAGCAGACTACCCCATATTGCCGCCTTCATGTTGTCCACTGAACGCTGGTTATTGAGAATTATTGTAATAATTCTCAATAACTGTAATCATTTTGCATTTATTGGCAGTTAGCTTACCTACCTCTCGGTCCACATCTGCATATGCCTGCCTAATCTGCTCTCTGCTTCTGTGCAAGGACTCCAGACCTCTCTCTATTTCAGCAACTGAAATTAAAACAGTTTATTTGGTCAGTTTATGGATGCATGTAGAAATGCCACAGGTAGAGAGAGGGAGACTACTGTGCATATGTATAGGCTTCTGATATTGGTATTGCTCAGTATGAATATGGACCTGACGCTGAGATCTTCCAGCGTCTGATGTGGGGTTAGCCCGACCCGTCTCAACCACCCTACTGCCAAACATAAACCTCCTGTACCCGCGGGTCGGGCTACACCAGCTCCACCTCACCAGCGCCCCATCACCATAGACCTTGATTCCCTGCCCCTCACTGGGACCTGGCATAGCGACGTCTATATTTTTATAAACAAATTCTGCCCACCTGAATATGCCATTCAGCGAATTATCTCCCACCGCACCCCTATTACCATAATGAAACAGTCAGGTGGATCTAATATAAAAAACCTGATATCCGTTCCAGTGAATATACCATCCAGGCCTACTAGTCAGGCGAGCCAGCCCTTTTCTCCGGAAGCTATTTCAATGGCGATTCTAAATGTCAGGTCCCTACCAAGCAAAACTTTTCTCATAAATGATCTTATATGTGAACGTAAACTAGACTGTATGTTCCTAACTGAAACCTGGCTAAATATAAATGGATCAGCAGCCCTCATTGAAGCCTCTCCTCCTAACTACAGCTTTTTTCAATCTATCAGAAGTGGGAAAAAAGGTGGAGGAACAGCCACCATAGCTACAGATGCCCTCAGCTGCAGGACCATCTCCTTTGATGATTTCGCCTCTTTTGAATACCACGCTATTGTCCTAAAATGCCAGCCCCCAGTTCTGGCAGTAACCGTGTATAGGCCTCCCAAACAATGCCCTGCCTTCTCTACAGAATTTTCAGAACTCCTGTCCATCATCCATACAAATTATGATAAGATTATCATCATTGGAGATTTCAACATACACGTAGACACTGAGGCGAACTTGAAAGCTAGGGACTTTATCAACCTCCTTAACTCCATGGATTTTACCCAACATATCTCTGAGCCAACTCACAACCGCGGCCACACCCTTGATCTAGTGATTACTAAGGGCCTGACTAGTGTCCTCGCCCTCTCCGACCATTTCTGTATCTTCTTCACTGCATTGGTTCCTAAAGTCAAAAGTAGTACTGAGCGCTTTATAAAGAAACGTTATCTTACCTCCGCAGTAGCCGATAGTTTTAGAGAAATAATGACCACAAACAATTTATCAACTCCAGAAGTGGGGCCCTTAGGAACTATTGAAGACCTGGCAACCACCTTTAACACCAGAGTAAGGGCAGCCTTGGATTCTGTAGCACCTATTAAACTGAAAAGGATCACAACCAATAATAAAGCCCCATGGCGAAATGAGGAAACATATCAATTAAAGAGAACCTGCAGAAGTTCTGAGCGTATATGGCGAAAAACCAAGCTACAGGTCCACCATGATATTCTCAAAGAACATCTCTCTGCTTTTAATAAAGCAATAAGAAATGCAAGGAAAGACCACTTCTCAAAATTGATATCTATCAACCAAAATAATTCAAGAGTGCTCTTCTCAACAATTGATAGCCTAATAAACCCTGCCGTAAAAACACCTGATAACCTGCTCTCTACCTCCAAATGTGAGGAATTTGCAGCTTACTTCAGAGATAAGATTATGAATATTAGGAGGAATATCACTCAGGAAAGGCCATGCATCCCGTTCACAGATCCTCTCCCTCCATGTAATGGACATATGAGCCTGTTTACACTGATGGACACAGAAATGTTGAGAAAAGTAGTATCCAAACTCAAAACCTCCACATGCCTGCTTGATCCCATCCCCACCGATTTTTTCAAAACTATTTTTGACTCTGTATCCTATGACATTTTATCCATTGTTAATGACTCCCTATCTACAGGTGTCTTCCCACCAATACTTAAAACTGCTCTGGTGAGACCCGTACTGAAGAAAAACAACTTAGACACTTCAGTTTTTAGCAATTTTAAACCAATCTCCAACCTTCCCTTTTTGAGTAAAATTCTGGAAAAAATTGTTTTCAAACAGATTAATGATTTCCTAGCTACAAGTTGTACCCTTGACCTTTTCCAGTCCGGCTTCCGTGCCCACCATAGCACAGAGACGGCATTAGTCAAAGTTGTAAATGACCTCAAAATTAATGCTGACTCCAAAGAGCTTTCTGTTCTTGTCCTCCTGGACCTGAGTGCAGCCTTTGATACTATAGATCATGCAATCCTCATCGAA
Source organism: Borostomias antarcticus (assembly GCF_949987555.1). Taxonomy (NCBI): domain Eukaryota; kingdom Metazoa; phylum Chordata; class Actinopteri; order Stomiiformes; family Stomiidae; genus Borostomias; species Borostomias antarcticus. The sequence continues at coordinate 15,922,368 of NC_140237.1, forward strand.
AGACTGGAAAAGTGGGTTGGCCTCTCTGGTCCAGTCCTAAATTGGCTTAAGACCTATCTAACCGGTCGTGATTTCTTCGTTGCCCTCGGTGAATATAGCTCAAGAAAGATCCCTATGACCTGTGGGGTGCCCCAAGGATCGATCCTAGGACCTCTACTCTTCAGCCTGTACATGCTGCCCCTTGGCAGTGTCATCAGGAGGCACAATATTAGCTACCATAGCTACACAGATGATACTCAACACTATATTTCCGTAACACCCAGTAACTACAGCTTGGTTGACTGCCTTGTCAAGTGTATTACAGATATAAATGTATGGATGTCACATAATTTCCTCCAACTAAACCAGGACAAAATGAAGTACTGATCATTGGAGAAAAAGCTGAAAGAGAGAAACTAGCTGCACACTTAAAAACTCTGGAAATTGACACCAATTGCCAGGCTAAAAACCTAGGTGTCATACTTGACTCAGATCTTAATTTCGAAAACCACATCAAGAATATTACAAAGACATCCTTTTACCACTTAAGGAACATTGCCAAGGTGCAACCCTTTCTCTCTCAGGCTGACACCGAAAGATTAATGCATGCTTTCATCACAAGCAGGCTGGACTACCGCAATGCTCTACTATCAGGCCTACCAAAGAAAGCAATCTCTAAGCTACAAATAATACAGAATGCTGCAGCAAGAGTCCTCACTAAGACTAGACGAAGGGCACACATCACACCAGCGTTAAAATCACTACACTGGTTACCAGTCAACTCTAGAATAGACTTTAAAATACTATTACTAGTCTATAAATCTCTCCACAGTCACTCACCAGAATATATTTCAGACATGCTTGTTAAGTACATGCCAAACAGACCACTTAGATCCTCAGGCACTGAACTTTTAACAGTTCCAAAAGCCAGGACCAAGAAACATGGAGAGGCAGCTTTAAGTTTCTATGCCCCCAACCTCTGGAACACCCTACCGAAGTGCCTAAGAAGGGCTGAAACAACGGAGGTCTTCAAGCGAGACCTCAAGACGTACCTTTTCGACCTAGCCTACAATCACTAGATAGGACCTTGAGATACAGAAAGGCAGCCTCAAACCTACCTGTGAATCCTCTGTATACATTGATATTTGTCCGGCTATGCAATGTATGTATATCAAGTAGTGTACAGAAGCTGGTTATCCTGAAACAGGCTTGTTCTGACTGTTGTGTTGCTTCAATGACTCAGTGTGCTACTAACCGTTTTCTGTCTCCCCTAGTGTCTCTCTCTCTCCCTCCTATCCTCTAACCAGGTCCAGTGTCGGCTGCGAAGCTGTGGATATCGTAGTATTTAGTACACACACACACACGTACACACAGACACACATCAGTCCACATCCGGCTTAGGCCTGGACCTGATGCTCTTAGCCTTTCTTGCTCCGAAAATTTAATTTAATATTATTTATTGTTCTTTAAATGTTCTTAGCCATTAGACAAATATATTCCAGGAGCTTGCCCCAGGTTGCCTGTTTCAATATCTGTGTGGTCTGTATGGCTCTATGTGCTACTAACCCTGCTCTGCCTTCTCTCTGCCTTCCCTCTCCCTAGTGCCTCTCTCTCTCCCTCCTATCTTCTAACCAGGTCCAGTGGATGCCCCACTGTCACCAGCAGACCTCCCGAAGTCCGATAGATACCCCTGTGTCTACTGTGGATGATGTAGCATGTCCGTAGAATATTCTCTCTCCTATGATGCTTTTAGCCTCTCTCACTCTGAAATGTAATTTAATGCAATGTATTGCTTCATAAATGTTCTTAGCCGGTAGACAAACATACTCCTGGAGCTTGCTCGATCGCCTTGTTGAGAGGGGTCAGGGAAGAATTTTTACAGCTCACTTATCTGGCCCCCGGGTGATTACTGTTTTTTTGCTTCCCTCTGGAATATGTAGAGAGTGGGTCGTATGCCCTCCTCCCTTGTTCTCTGTAAAGCGCATTGTGTTGCCTCTGGGTATGAAATGCGCTATACAAATAAAGCTTTGATTGATTGATTGATTGGCTAGAGAGAGAGAGAGAGAGAGAGAGAGAGATAGAAAGAGGGAACACGTTTCAATAGCCTACCTGTCACCCTCTTGTCATGTTTCTGATACGTTTTCAGATGAAGCCCTGGGATCCCTAACACTTTACTAATCTTTTGGAGAGCTGCATACCCCAACCCTAACTCGTGCGCTAAGAGGACCATCCTCACATTGACATCAAATGCAACATCATTCCTAGTTGTATCATGAAGCCGAGTCGATGTGTAGACACTTTTGCGATAGCCATTTCTCACAAAGACTGCACTCTAAGAGCAAAGTACTACAGAACCCACTATTCTGAGGATCTATGTTAATTTTGCGCTGAACCAATCACGTTCTCAGAAATCAACAACAGCCAATGAGATTTCACGTTTAGCATCAAACCCGCCTTTGTATTTCCACGATTGGTTGCTGATACAAATGAAACTATCAGGTTTGGTTGCGATAACATTGCGCTCGAGAGAGAGACCTTTCCAATGATACCTGGGATGAGCCGGTCCAGATAGCGGTCGTGGTATGGCTCGTTTCGAAAAAATGCTAACTTTTGGTGATTTTAGGAAGAATCTACAGACGCAAACAGTCTAAATGAAGTAAAATAAACATCTAAATGCGTATTTTTGATGTTTTATTTCCACTAGTATGAAAGAAGACATGTTATGGAAGCAAACTAGCACAAAATCTCAAATTTGACCAGGGCGTTGAAAAACTATGTTTTCACCTACCGTGTCTCCCCTTTACAGACTCCAGAATATAGTATGTTCTGTTCTAAAAGTTCAAAGAAGATTGAAGATGGTTTGCGTGAATTTTGAAGCTTTTAGTTCATTCTGAGATGGATGTTGTTAGTGATATGCTACACGCACCGCCACTCGCCATCTCCGACCCGAGGGGGGTTCCACAGAGCTGCCCGAATAAGGCCGCCCATTCACTTCCATTCATTTGGACTTGGGCTCAGGAGCTAAGTCATTCTCATCCTCATCATCATTCATTGTCAGTGGGGGGGTTGAAAAGGCCATATTTTGACATGTGAAGGTAACAGAGACATGGGTTTTGGAATGGCAGAAAGCTCTCAGCGTAACAAGCACAGCAATGCCAATGCGTGTACAGAGCCAAAACAAAACTTTGAGCAAAGCCAGCTGCCGGTGTGGGGGCGCTAGAGACATGGGGTTTGGACTGAGTGAGGGAAGAGCCCCAAGTGCACCGATCCGTCCCCCACTAATTCCGGCCCCAGGGGGGCGCCACAGAGCCTCCCTAACATGGCCACTCATTCACCTCCATTCATTTGGACTTGGGCTCAGGAGCCAAAATGTATGTTTCAGATAAATAGATAGAATGTGCAGCACAACCACGGACACTGTGCTCTAGTAAGCTACTTAATTAGCAAAACAGTCATAAACTGGTATACAATTACATATTCAGTGTTATCATATAACATTTACTATGGCAAGGGGTCGTTACATTTCTCTATTTCACTGTCTTTCAACCAGCACAAGACAGCGACATGGGCAGCAGATGTGTTTAATTCACCTCCTTTGTTTAACTCAAAAGTCCCTGGTGAGTTTTTCAAGTTGAAGACAAACTTTAAATCTCACATGCGAGCTAAAGCCTCTGTGAATTTCATGCATCTGTTTTTAGTTTTTTTTGCGTTTCCATGTTAAGTCGTCTACAAGTTTCCTTTGCCATTTGCCTGACCAATCAGTAGTCTGCAAGGTCAAGGTCAAGGTCAACTTTATTTATAAAGCACGTTTAAAATCAACCGAAGTTGCACCAAAGTGCTGTACAATATATAAAATAAACTAAAACAAAAAACTGAATAAAGTGCACATAATCACAGAACAATAAAAGGACAGGACACAAAACAGGACAGGGGATGTAGGCTATCAGGCCTCAAAAGCCAGTGAAAACAAGTGCGTTTTAAGCTGAGACTTAAAGAGCCCTAGGTTCTGTGCGTGTCTAATGTGTGGAGGGAGGCTGTTCCAGAGCTTTGGGCCAGCCACCGCAAAAGCTCGGTCACCCTTGGTTTTAAGTCTCGATCTAGGGACTATTAAAAGAGTCTCGGAGGAGGACCTCAGGGTTCTAGATGTCGCCCGAACTTGAATCAGTTCAGCCAGATAGTGGGGGGCCAAACCATGTAGAGCCTTAAAAATAAACATTAAGATTTTAAAATCAATCCTGAAGCGAACAGGAAGCCAGTGGAGGGAGGCCAGCACTGGTGTGATGTGGTCCCGCTTCTTGGTTCCAGTCAGGAGGCGCGCAGCAGCATTCTGGACCAATTGCAGGCGCCTCAGTGACCGCTGGTCAAGGCCCACATACAAGGCATTACAGTAGTCCAATCTTGAAGAAATAAAAGCATGGATGACTGTCTCCAGGTCCTTAAGAGAGAGGTACGGTTTCAGTTTGGATAAGAGCCTCAGCTGGAAAAAAGAGCCTTTAACCACAGAGCCAATTTGTCGCTCAAAATTAAAACCAGTATCAAAAGTGACACCAAGACTTTTAATAAAAGAGCGATTCTTGGCAGCGAGGGGCCCTAGGTTGCTAACATGGCTGTCTTTATGACCAAACAAAATAACCTCGGTCTTCCCATCATTCAGACTAAGGAAGTTTAAGTCCATCCAGGTCTTGATGTCATTTAGCGCAGATGTTACAGGCTTAAAGGAATCCTTACAGTTAAATTTCAGGGGGAGGTACAGTTGGACATCGTCAGCATAACAGTGGAAAGACACATTGTGTTTCCGTAGAATGGAACCCAGGGGCAGCATATATAAAGAAAATAATAAAGGGCCTAAGATGGATCCTTGGGGGACACCGCAGGTAAGGGGGGCCACACTAGAGGAGAACTCACCCAGCTGGACAGAGAAGCTCCTATCAGTCAGGTAAGACTGTAGGAACATGAGAGCAGCACCTTTAATGCCAGCACACTGTTCAAGGCGGGTAAGAAGGGTCTTGTGGTCCACAGTGTCAAAGGCCGCGGTCAGATCTAGTGTAACCAGGATAGCAGCACACCCAGAGTCGACAGTAAGAATAATATCTTATCTAATATATAATAATAAAAATCCTTAAGAGAGCCGTTTCAGTGCTATGAGCAATTCTAAAACCAGACTGGAACTTCTCATACACATCATTCATCGCTAAAAAAGAGTGCAACTGAATGGAAACAATCTTTTCCAGTACTTTGGACAAAAAAGGCAGTTTAGAGATGGGCTCACATTTGGGTCAAGACTAGGCTTTTTGATTAGTGGCTGCACTATAGCATGTTTAAAGGAGGCTGGAAAGACTCCAAAACTAAAACATGCATGGACCAGAGTAAGAATAAAAGAGCCCACTGAATCAAACGCATCTTTAAAAAGGCGAGAGGGAACACTGTCGGAGGGGCAGTTTGTAGGCCGCAGCTCGTGGACAACGTCAGACAGTGATGTCAGGGATATGAGTTTTAACTCATTGAGAGTGCAGTGTTTTCACGTCACCACCTGGCTCGCTTCAGCTTGCTCGGAACATCCAAGGAGGTGATGAACAATGGAAAACCAACAAAAGTGAGTCTAGTCAAGCCTACATTCTTCGTATGAAATCTATTTTCTGCCGCGAAACGGTTGTTTTCATCAATCTGTCTTGATGAATCGCTAGTTGTGCTTACATAGAGAGCATAGGCCTGTTGTGGTATTTCACATGCCTCTGTAATATGATCTTTAGAAACGTCTTTAGACGCGAAATAGCTTCCTCACTTGCTCCAGCACGCATGCGCACAGCGTGCTGAAGCAACGATTGCGCGCTGTGCGCATTAGTGCTGGAGCAAGTGAGGAAGCTATTTCGTTTCGAAAGACGTTTCTAAAGATCATGGCATGTGAAAACAACAACAGTTATGCTCTATGTAAGCACAACTAGCGATTCATCAAGACAGATTGATGAAAACAACTGTTTCGCGGCAGAAAATAGATTTTTAGAAACTGCCCTGTCCGCCGCCATTACATGGATATACTGGCTCGCGCTGGATTTTAAATTTCTTCTACATGCCTCCGAACTACACCAAAGTGATCTCGGTGAGTCAAACGTCTTATAATATGTCGTAAATAAGGTCCAGGTTGTCAAAAACGAGCATTGTCCTTTAACTATAGTTTGACACATTGCTTACTTTTTAGCCTAACCTATCCTCACCGGTTAATATATTTTGTTGTGTCACTTTTCAGACTTGCTGACTTATTGTCTAGCCTAATAAAGGTACCATTAAATGTAGCCTATACATTATTTGACAAAAATTTGTCATGACACAATGAGAAAAAAATTACATTTAAAAAATATAAAATCCTTCATATATGTCTCTTCACTTGACAAAGCGTGTCACTTCAGATGATGTTGTGGTAAAGGCCCATCGTGGTAAAGGTGTGTTGTGGTAAAGGTCCGTCGTGGCACTGGTCGTTGTAATGGCCAGTCACAGCAATGGGGATTGTAGTGGTACTGGGGTGTAACGCTTACTGACATCTAGTGGTCTTGATGTGCAACTGATAAGGGGAGGCGGAAAGGATCCTGCAACCCCGATTAACACAGATGAAGAGCAAGATGATAGATAAGAGGTAAAGTTGCTGGTCAGTGAATGTGTTGGAACACACTTTGTTTGCTGAGGCACTGAAACAAACGGCCAAAAGTACACAGAATCCCATCGCTGCTAGAAAAGCTTTTGACCTTTTCGACCAGTCCATCCTAGATATGAATCTTGTCAAGTCAATGTACCTCAACAATGGGCCCAGACATGCAGATGGCCGTGCTTTCCTCACAGGTCCATAAGGTGCTGGATGAGGTCAGTCCTGGTACCGCTGGGGCTGGGAGGCCTGCCAAGGACTGGGGCCTGTCCTGGGATGGACTGGAGCCCAATACCTCCATGCTGGAGGCTGTCGTGGGCGGAGCCTGGAGGCATGTGGGGGGTATGGAACCTGTCTTGAGCCGTCCTGCACACCACCTGCAGCTCCTCAGACCCCAGCTCCTTCATCAGCAGTAGTACTGCCTGCAGCACGTGACTCTGGGGACAGACAGGTGAGTGTGAGGTGCCTGCAGCACGTGACTCTGGGGACAGACAGGTGAGTGTGAGGGGCCTGCAGCACGTGACTCTGGGGACAGACAGGTGAGTGTGAGGTGCCTGCAGCACGTGACTCTGGGGACAGACAGGTGAGTGTGAGGTGCCTGCAGCACGTGACTCTGGGGACAGACAGGTGAGTGTGAGGTGCCTGCAGCACGTGACTCTGGGGACAGACAGGTGAGTGTGAGGTGCCTGCAGCACGTGACTCTGGGGACAGACAGGTGAGTGTGAGGTGCCTGCAGCACGTGACTCTGGGGACAGACAGGTGAGTGTGAGGTGCCTGCAGCACGTGACTCTGGGGACAGACAGGTGAGTGTGAGGGGCCTGCAGCACGTGACTCTGGGGACAGACAGTTGAGTGTGAGGGGCCTGCAGCACGTGACACTGGGGACAGACAGGTGAGTGTGAGGGGCCTGCAGCACGTGACTCTGGGGACAGACAGGTGAGTGTGAGGTGCCTGCAGCACGTGACTCTGGGGACAGACAGGTGAGTGTGAGGTGCCTACAGCACGTGACTCTGGGGACAGACAGGTGAGTGTGAGGTGCCTGCAGTATGTGACTCTGGGGACAGACAGGTGAGTGTGAGGGGAAAAATAGTTTTCTATACAATAATACTGCAAAAGAATAAGGCCTTGTTTCTCCTATTACAAGTAATTTAATACAAACAATTGGTGGGAAGTTTTACATGCATGACAAACAATGGTTGTCAGTCAAAAGGTCACAGCGTGGTTACAGTAAAGACACATTATTATACGTTCATAACGTTTGTGTAACTTTATATACACATCCAACTATCAATTCATCCAATAAAGACAGTTATTTCACAGTTCCTAACCAAACTCAGAGCCTGGAACATAACCAATCATGTCACCTCATCCTTAAACCAATAACTCAGGTGATGAAGATATGATGAAAGAGGATGAGGATGGTGAGGATGTCTAAGTGTATGTGTCTCAATTGTACTGCAAAATATTCAAAGGGTGAAACCTAGTGAGGCTGAAAAGGTGTGGGTAGCCCTCATCGTAAAGTTGTAAAGTGTTCCAATATAGAATGTGTTTCCACATGGGGGGAAAGTAGCAAGCACTGTAGCTGTTAGGGTCTGTCTACTGTTTTGGGAGAGTGATCTACACAGTAATTACCAATGTGCAGGCTAAGTGGCTCTTTAGGTTTCAACATCAATGTGTTAATTTAGCTTGGTTACAAAATCATCAGCTTGGTTACAAAACCATCCCTTACATGAGGGCGGCACATAGCTCGGGAGGTAGAGCGGCCGGCCGGTTCGATCCCCGCTCCCAGCAGTGTGCCCAAGTGTTCTTGAGCAAAACACTGAACCCCAAAATCGCTCATGTGTGACACGGTGGCGCAGTACCTAATACTGTCGCCTCACAGCAAGAGGGTCTCTGGGCCTTTCTGTGTGGAGTTTGCATGTTCTCCCCGTGTTCACAAGGGTTTCCTCCCAAATAACCCAATAAGAAAAACATGAACACGAACAGATGCAGGACTTGGACTGAGCACTTAGACACTACTGGCGCCCCCTGGAGGAGCTCAAAGGCAATGTTATGCATATCCGTGTCAGCGCTGGTGCAGGACAACACTACAGTTGTGAAAAATAAAGAAATGTCCGCATAACAGCTGCTGCTCCACCGTCTGTGATGTATTCAGGAAGAAGACTTAACAAGGTCTAACCCCTAACCCCTAACCCTAGAAACGCTGTGTACCTGCACAGCAAACCACAGACGGTGGAGCAGTAGCTGTACGGACATTTCTTTATGTTTCATTGCCCCTGGGGGAGGACAGCTTGGATGGGAAAACGCAGAGGAACAATTCCACCGGTGACCCCTGATTGCACGTGTGTGCCATGTGGTGAATTAAAGGCCCCTTGAGCTTTAAAAAAAAAAAAAACTCAGTCTCTTACAGAGTCTAGTCGTAATATAATCAAATATGCAATAGTCTGATCAATTCTACCACGAGACAGAGAAAATACAGGAGTATATCTAATTTTCTCTCTTCTTCATCTCTCTCTCTCTCTCTCTCTCTCTCTCTCACACACACACACACACACACACACACACACACACACACAGACACACACACACACAAAGAAATGATTAAAAGCTGACCTCAAACCTGTCCGTCAGTACATGTCTGTGCTCTGGTTCAGTGTGCTCTCTCAGTGCCAGTCTTCTCACCTGAGGTTTGGGGGACCTGCATCCAAGGCCAGGCTGAGCCGAGTCCCCATGCTGACCCCTGAGGAGCCCACAGGGAGGAGGGGTGGAGGTCCCATGCTGACCCCTGAGGAGCCCACAGGGGGGAGTGGTGGAGGTGTGGCTTCTGCGGAGGCTCGGGGTCAGGGTCGTCATGGCGGCCTGGCACTCCCGCCACTCCTGCTGCCAGATCCGGTGTTGCTCCTGCCTCTCCTCCCTCCTCTGGCGCTGGTCCTCCTCCAGCCACTCCTTATCGCGGGACATCAGCTCTTCAAACTCGCGCCGGGACTCCGCCAGGAAGCGATCTCCCAGACTGTTCAGCTGACTCTCCATCCTCTGCATGTTTGACCTCTTGACGCGACCTCCTGGAGGATGACAAGAATCAGAGAGAAAAAAAATCCCAATTATGCATTTAATGGATCATTCTACTGATGTTGATGTATTCCATTCAGGGAGAATGCTTTTGGTTTATTTTTTGTTGTCAAAGTACACATTTTATGTCGTTTTACCAAGCCAGCATTGAAAAAGACAAAGGCTGGTCTACCTCTGTGTCTGGTGTTGTGAAGGCCCCTGCTTCCTTCACCCCCACGTGTTGGCATTGTAGGAGGATCTGCATATTCATCTGTTTAGGTCATGATGTCGTACAAGGGTCGTACAAGGGTCAAGAAAAATATTTTCTATGATTTTGTGACAACTGGAAAATATGTAAATATTGCTTATGCTTGCTTTTCATGCATTTAGCCTTTGCCAGTAAAATGTGTGTAGACCAATCATACCTGCATCTTCACCATGGTCTATGCAATCTCTTGGTTCAATTGTTGATGGATTAGCTGAGCCTGAGAGTAAAAACAGAGGCATTCTTTCATGTCATAAAATGTTCCAATGAAATATATTCTTAAATAGATTACTTGTGTTTGTAATGACCTCATCACCTATATCATTGTCATCATCATCATAGTCATCAGGTGATTCCTCCATTTTAATAACAGAATCCACCCCCTCTGTTTTCACTGAGGGTCCTGGTATAACAACAGCGTCCATGTCCCTGGGATCCTCTTTAGCAGCACTCTTTCGTGTAAATGTGCGGTCATCTAAAACTTTATCCAACTCCTTATAGAACGGACAGATGGTCCTGCCGTTCTCCCCTAGGTCATTGCCTTCTTTAACCTTCTTATAGAGAGCCTTGAGATGCTTGATTTTTCTCTGGCATTGCAGCCAAGTGCGACTATATCCTTGCGCCTGCATGTTCGCCGCAATATCTTCGAATATCGGTCTATTCCGATAGCTGCTGTCAAGCTTCGATTGTACAGCAGCGTCCGACCACAGGGCCAGGAAAAATTTTGTTTCTCGTGATGTCCAAGGTCGGCTGTCTTCCATCTTGCCGTCAACCCTGTACTACGACTGTACTCGATTTTTTAGGAAAGCTAGCAGGCCTATGACCGTAGTTTAATAATGTTACATGTGCTTTCGGCAGCCTGATGGCGCTCACACTGAGAGATCCGATCACAGTGCGCGCTCCTGGGACAAACAAATGTAATAACAATCCAATAAACGTGCGATTTTTCCTATCTATCCTTCCTGTCTATACCCATCAGGTAAATGCGATCCAGCTATGCGGCCACAATGCGCATACAGGCTGGATTCAGTTAGGGGTGGGCGTACGCTTGTGAAGCTTTAGGGCTTTCTTCCTGTTTGTGCCGGAAAAAGATCCGAAGCTTCAGGGCATTGAAAACGCAGAGCACAGTGACATCTGGTGTTTAGCAGAAATTATAGCAGCCATTTAAATTCGACTGCTGAAGTACTGGTCACGCCTCGTTGATTCCATAAACGCCTATATTATTATTATTACACAAAAGAAGATGTGTGTTCATTGTGATCTGATATTCGTGTTCACTTAATGGTGTTGCCATGCAATTGTCACAGTACTTCAGCAATAGTGCAAATCAGACCTAAGTCAGCAGCTCCCTTGCATGGCTGTGATTTGAAAATAAAGGTATGATGTACAGACGTGTGGTAGCCTACATAATAGCTTACAGTTAGTATTGTAGGTATTGTGGAGCCATTGCAGCCCTGCAGAAGAACCTGACTCACAGCATGGAGCCATTGAAGCCCTGCAGAAGAACCTGACTCACAGCATGGAACCATTGAAGCCCTGCAGAAGAACCTGACTCACAGCATGGAGCCATTGAAGCCCTGCAGTCTTGCCAACATTGGCAGAGGTGAAAAGATGCCCACTGGACAAATGGCTATACACATTCTGTGGGACATACTGATTTGTAACAACTGTGAATCTACAAGCTGATTTATTGCTGCATCTTCCATGCCGTTCCTGGGTGTTTCAGAGGGCAGATGTTAACTTTCTGCTAATCAAGGACCAGGTGTGTTTAGCTTGGTCAGCATCAGAACACTGAGGTGACATTTAGCTTGTATTCTCTATCTATCTATCTATCTATCTATCTATCTATCTATCTATCTATCTATCTATCTATCTATCTATCATTATTGTCTACACCTGTTTTATCATTGTATCGGAGGCTTCAAATGTTTGGTGATGGGACCTCAGTGGGTGAGAACAGACATGCTGAATAGACAATGATTTAGGCATGGGCAGCATCTTTCCATCCATTTAAAAATAAATATGTATTATTTTATGCCAGCCTACATAAGAGTCTAGCCCTAATCCTTACCTCTTAGAGTGCATGAAGTGTTCGTGTTGTGTGTCTCTCCATTCTCAGCATCAGTACGTCCAGTTTGATAGTTACCTGGGCCAGCAGACTAAGCAGAGCCTCGACCCAAACAAGCTGTCCTGAATGGTCTACCAGGTCACCCACCATCACAACTACAACAGTGACACCAACAACCCTGTCACTCTGCTACAACTCTGGTCAGCTGGCAACTTCAACCACCACATCAGACCAGTCTGCCTGGCAGCAGCGGGCACCACCTAGCACCTACCTACCAGGCTGGCACAGGTAAATCTAGCACATACCTACCAGGCTAGCACAGGTAAACCTACCACCTACCTACCAGGCTAGCACAGGTAAACTTACCACCTACCTACCAGGCTGGCACAGGTAAACCTACCACCTACCTACCAGGCTAGCACAGATAAATCTACCAACTACCTACCAGGCTATCACAGATAAACCTACCACCTACTGTACCTACCAGGCGGGAACAGGAACTAGGATGGTCCTTATGCTGATATGGATCAATTATCAACACAATCATAGCCTTTTATACCCACTAACCCCAGATGACTTGGGTATTGGAGTGGTTTGCAGGGAATCACAAATCCAGGAAAAAGCACAAGTCACAAGAGACAAAAAAGCCCTATACCTCCCTCTTGTGGCTATAGCTGTAAATAACCTTCTGTTTCATAATTACATTTCCAACAAGTCACTATGTTATCTTCCTACTGTGACATCTCTTCATCTCTGTTGAATATATATTACCATAACAAACCTCTACTGGCTCATGAGTCTGCCCATCACACCAGTTATCCCAAATACCCACTTAGTCTACTTCTGGGATGTGACTATTTTACCAAGCTGGAAGTACATTCTCATTAAAATATGACTTACTTAGTTTAACAAATTACGAATAATGTATTCCTTCTCTGATTCCAAGGTTGATCAAAGGAACAACTGCTGATCACATGGAATAGTGGATGGCATGTTAGAGATCATTGTTGGTCAGTGGTCGAGGAGCCTATCCTGGCAGAGGTACTTCCTGGAACCCATAGACATCACCAGATGCCTGGTTTTGTCTCTGGTGATGCTCTGGCAGGCCTGTACTGCAACTGTCTTCAGGTACTGCTTGTTATTTGGGCAGTTTCCCTTCAGTTTTGTGTTGAGCAAGTGCAATGCATGCTCAATAGGATTCAGGTCAGGTGATTGACTTGGCCATTGCAGAACATTCCATGTCTTTGCCTTTAAAAACTATTTGGTTGCTTTCACAGTATGCTTCAGGTCATTGTCCATCTGCACTGTGAAGCGCCGTCCAATGATCTCAAGCTTTTGGATGAATATGAGCAGATAATCTTGCCCACAACACTTCATGCTGTAACCAGGTAGCTGGAAATTGTATTGACTTCCCCTTTTGAAGTGTGTCTGTCTATTAGGGAGACTCACAGAGGACATCCCTGCTAACATCCATGTTCTCTCCACAGTGGAGGAGTGATGATGTAATTTGACAGGATAGAGGTGGTCAACAAGCTGGTCCCTACAGCAGGTAAGACCCTCTGAACTACACTACCCATGACCTCTCTCTCCCAGAAGTAATGGACAATATGTTCTATGCAGCAGGTGATGATATTCCAACATTAACTTCTGTCTCTCTTCTCAGTTGTGGACATAGTGAAGAACTACTTAGCAGATTATGATGCAGTGTGCACACTCTACGGGAGGTCTACATGAGCTGTTGGGTTAGAATACACACTGTGTGATGCTGAGGCATTGCTAGGCAAGGCAAGGCAAGTTTATTTGTATAGCACATTTCAGCAACAAGGCAAAGTGCTTTACATGAGACATTAAAAGCATCAAGACAAAGTTCAACACATAAAAGGTCATATAAAACAAAATTCAAAAAAGGACACTCTTTTCTTTATCACATACTGAAACCTCTCTGTGCTATGCTATTCTTCATCATCATCGGGTCGTCCACAGATGGGCCTCCTATCTTTGTCTCCAGTTATCCCGGTCCTGTTAGGTGCCAACAATGTATCTTTTCCCACTTTTATGTAGCCAGTCCATGTGTCTCTCCTGTCTCTCTACCTCAGCTGATCAGCTTCCTCAGGTCCTCAGGGTGCCACTCAACAAAGACGTAAGGGTGACACTCTTTCTTTCTTTCTTTTTCTTTCTTTCTTTCTTTCTTTCTTTCTTTCTTTCTTTCTTTCTTTCTTTCTTTCTTTCTTTCTTTCTTTCTTTCTTTCTTTCTCATTCTAACTTTGTGTGTGTGTCTGCCTGCCTGCCTGCCTGCACAGGTGGTCTGACTGTTTGGATGATGAAGCAAGGACAGTGATGCAGTTACAGTACGCAGCGAGCTCAGTGAGAAGGAGATGAAGCTGACAGACATCCTGATAGGCGCTCAGCTCTGCCCACCAGCTGGACCAGCATCACACACCCCCACCCCCAGCCCCGGACTGTCCCAGCCCACCCCTGGCTCCGGACTGTTCCAGCCCAGCCCCCGGCCCGTCCCAGAACACCCCTGGCCCCGGACTGTACCAGCACAGCCCCGCCCCCGGCCCCGGACTGTCCCAGCACAGCCTCAATGCCAGAGGTCTATTTCTGACACACTGCATGGACAGGTTAGAGCACACATACACACACTTTGACATCCTGTCTGCAATAATGATCTTCTGCCACCCTACTCTCTCTCCCCCCTGCTCCCAGGCTATAGCTCCCGCTGTGGTGATTATCTGCAACTGCTGTGCTGTACAGACTGAGAACAAGGAGAGATGGACACAGGGCCTGCCCCTCCAGCAGCTTACCAAGAACGCAGGAATGGTCAGCAACAGACACAACCAATCTGAAACACTTCACTTTAGCCTCAAACAGGGTATGCATAGGCTGTGTTCGGAGATTTCACAGTCCATTCTCTGTGTGTACTTTACACCGTAGGCTGCGACCCTAACCCCTGCTATGGATGGGAACAGCACCCACTGCCAGGATATAGATCAGGTACCAGTTATGGTCCCTCATCCCCGGATAATAGTTATTGATTAGGGTGATAACATGTCTATCTATCCATCATTCCTTCTTCCTCATTTTGATTTGCTGTATGCTGTGATTTCTATCACATTTTTCTCTTTATTTTTGTACGTGATCTCACCTCATTTCAAGTGAACGTTGACTGTAGATTCTTATAAAGGGGACAATTATACAAAAAGGTTGAATTAACTCTCCCTTTGTTTCTTTCCCTCTTTCAATCTCTCTGCCTCTGTCAGTGTGCTCTGGCCTGGATGTGTTTCCAGCTTGCAGGGTCTGTGAACCCAGCCAAGGGGTTCAGCTGTGAGTCATATCCAACTGGATACTGTCATTTATTTGAATGTCAATGTCATTTTCTTTATATAGCACCATTCATACATCTTAAAGTAGCACATAGTGTTTTCCCTAAAAAATACTCACAATACTCACAACTTTCCCTCAGTGGTGTGGGAGTGGACCAGACTCCAGAACCTGACTTCTAACTGGCTCCAACGCTCTGTTTCAGGACAACTATAGCACATGAGACCAGTGGGCTGTGGGGAACACTGTTATGAACACACACCAAATTCTCCCATACATAGGAGTTGTATTTCACTGGCAATGTGGCTGTATGTAAATTAAATGCAGTGTCTCCTTTTTGATGTCACAAACTAGTTTATTTTTAAGACATTGTGATTCTTTATCACATATGTGGTGTCTTCAAGCAATTTGTTGGACATGTCTTCAAACGGGTACTTTTGAAAGTTTAACCTTCAGTAATCGCACACACACCTTATACCTTGGAAGTGCTGTTTATCTCAAGGAGGAGCTGCCTGAACCTGCCATCACAAAGACACCTCCAGCTCTACCTTATGTGATGAGAGATGGCCTTGTCTGAGCAAAGTGTATAGGAGTTGTGGGGGATTTGTTTTTGAGTGGAGAAAGGGGGTGGGGGTTATGAATTAAGGTAAAGGGTAATGATTGTGAAAAATGATATTTGGTGCCTTGTTTTATATCAATGGCTGTAGTACATTTTTGACTATAATGGTCAAATATTAGTAATTGGATTAGATGAACTATTTCTATTATTTATTTGTCAGTATTGCAAAGTGAATGAAATGTGTTCTGGTCTGGAGCACAAGAAAAGCTAAAATAATGGGGGACTTTCAAAAAACATTTCCACGATGTAAAAAAAAAAGCACATTTCATGTAGCCTTACATTAAATTATATATGGATGTCTCCACAACTATTAACTAAGGAATATAAGTCAAATCCATGCTTGACAAACATGACAATTCTTTATGACAACTATTTTCCACCGCTAATGCTGTCCGTCGCTGATGAAGACGGACATGAGCACTTTATCGGTCCCCATGGTGCGTCCCCTGCATGCTGCCTACTGTCTGCTCTTGGCTGCCCTTAGAGGAAGGATGGCAGAATGGGTGAAGAGCAGAGAACTTCATCAGTGGACACGCCTGTCTCTCTGTGTGTGTTTCAACATTGATGCGCCATAACTGGGTGCTGTGTGCAACAACTGTCTGACAATAAAAGTTGTTTGTTTTTTTGGTGTTTTTTTTTTATTCCCTTTTATCAGTGTGAAGAATATAAAGGCATGACAACTTTTTGAATAACATTGTGCAGTCCACAGTGCATCTGGGCAAGGCACCTTGACATTACACATGGCTGTTTGGCTAAAACAATATCAAAAGCAAGTCAGTATGTTTCCCATGTTATGCTTTATGAGTAAAGTGATCAGAAATGCAGTGACATATTGTTTTAACAATGCTTTATCAAAAAAAAAATGCTACATCTCTTGCAGGGAAGGACATGTGCTTATAGTATTTGCAATATCTTTGCAGACATATGAACATTAAATTAACTTTAATCAGTCTAAAAAATATCTAGTTCAGTATCTTCTTATAATAATGGTCAATAAACTGACTGAAATCATGATATTTTGACCAAAAAATGAAAAACACATGGCTACTTAACATACAATTTTACCTCAGAGCTTTTCCTCAATCATGTTCATGATAAATTGCACTCCAGTATGTCTCACCCTGATCACTGGAGATGGCCCCCAGAGTCAGTCCTCCTCCTCAGGCATTCCCAGAAGTTTGAGACCACCACAAACAGCTCACTTCTGCTCAGGTCCAATGTTTTCTTGGAGCCCTTCTTGCTAAATGAGTAACTGCCAGGAGAACAAGACCTTCTCAGACCAGCTACTCCACATTTCTTTGGCCTGGGTGCAATGATAACACCAACTCTAGCAGAAAATGAAGTGAAGCACTCCTGTACCTGTAGCAGGGATAGTCATCTTCTTCCCTCTCATCTCCAGTCACGGTTGCACTCCCAGAATTCCCTTTTTGGCATAAACCCCGCCCCCTAACCCTAACCCACTTAGGGAGGAGTTTGAATAATACCACACTGCTTTCTGGGTATTCACCATAATCAAACTTTGTACCTTTATAAAACAATGAGTAAATGAGATGGAAGGCTGAAACCAATGCCAAATGAACATTTAGTTTGGGATACATATTTTTGGAAGATAATATTACCTTTTTTATTTTTTTCACCATGGGCGTGTTTGCTGTTCAGTTTAATTGGGTCCCCTAGTGGTTTACAGCAGAGTCAAAGCCCGACGATGCTCGAATCCGAATTGAGTACCCTAGGGCCTTAACGGCTGTCGGTGAGTTTCTTTGAACAGTGTAGGAGCCGAATTCAGGGGTTTATGTGGCATGCCTGCAAAACTTCTCAGGGAATACCGTACTGTCTTAGACTCTCATACGGGACTTATGCTGGTAGAAGCTTGTGGGGTGGATGGTGAGACTCACCACCACCACCCCTCTGCCGGATGTGGAGGAGGTTTAGGGTTTAGAGACTTATAGATAGAGGAACCTCTCTTGAGTCTTCGGCCGGTAGAAGCTTGAGGGGTGGATGGTGAGACTCACCACTACCCCTCCGCCGGCAAGGAGGCACAGAGAGGGACCTTTCTCAGGCTCTGGTCGGACGGCTGTGGTAACCTTACGGTGACAACAAGCAGTTTGTTTGGCCATGGGGTAAGGCCCTCCAGGGTTCCACTTGGAACAGCACGCTGGATGTGGTGGTCCAGGGCATCAGGACCTTGATCGTTGCCCAGTCTTCTTTGGGTGTTAGCCCTACCCATGCACACTACATTTGCACCACACCCTTCGACGAGGGAGCCCCCCGGCTTGGGGGCGGTAAGTCCTGAAGTCTGGACCCAGTTAGCCATCAACTTAATGGCAGTTTTGAAGATGAGGGAATTTATGTAGGATTGGTAGTTGGCCTGTTAACAGCTGTGCTAAGATAAATGGCTCTCTTGGTGTTGTGGTTAGTGAGCCGGGTTTGGAAGTGAGAGGTCAATGGTGCGAATCTTGCTTGGGGCGACTTCTTTCAAACAAACATAATTACATGAGGCAGCATGCCATCTTCCTTTTTCCTCCCCAAAGCTCTTCTGAGTTTCAGCCCACTCCACTTTGCCCTTGCTGATTGCTCATTCAGCTCAGGTGTGCAGGATCAGCTAGGTGCAAGCACTCAGCTCCTCAAACTACAGCCTGAAGTGTCCTAGTAGTAGCCTTTATTTAAACTAAAGGGGCCACATTAAGGTTTTCACCTCATTTTCAAGTGTGTTGAGTTGACAAACATATACTAAGCAATAAACAGCTCCTGGGAGCTGTAATTGTAGGGCGGCTGCAATTTTGCCATCTGTAGGCGTCCCCTGGTGGCCATATCAGGGATTGACGGCCCCAGTTTGCCACTGGTCTAATGCTCCTTTTTTCATTTGACCCAAACTGGTCTTTGCAAACCATCATAGGCCCCCTAACTGTATGACCAAAGATCAATTCAGCCAGAACTATAAAAACCACGTAGCGGCTAAATGCCTCCACCCAAAAATGCAAGTTGCCGTTAACATTCAGTTGGTCTTGAGTGAGGGATACATGCAACCAGAGATGGGTAGAGGCAAAGGAAGTGAGGGAGGCAAAACTTGAGTAATTGTTTTTATTGTTTTTATTCATTCTGTCAAGCCATTCGTGTTCAGCAGGCCAAAAACACCTTTTGTGAGGTCAGTTACCCTTGACCTTTGACCCCCACAATGTAATCAGTTAATCCTTGAGTCCAATTGGCCATTTTACCCAAATATGAACACATTCCATTAAGCCTTTCTTGAGATTGTGTTCATCAGGCCAAAAACACATTTTGTGAGGCCAGTGACCTTGAACTTTGACCTTTGACCACCAAAATCATCATTCAGTCCAACTGGACATTTCGGCCATTTCATTCTAGATCATCTAACATATATATCCTGACCATAGCTCTGTACTCTTCCTTGTCCTCACTGATGGTGCCAATGATGGGAGTTGAGACCAAATGGAGGTGGCACGTTCCAGAGTTGTGGCTGAAAGTGTAGGGTAAACAGGAAGCGTGACAGTACAGCCACATCTGACAGGCAGCCCTGTAGTCTGGCTTACTGTGGCCTACCTGCCTTGGAGCTTCTCTGTAAGCCAGAGAGGCAAGATGGTGTTCAATGGACTTGAAGTCAAAATGTGACTCGCTGTGCTTCCCGGCCTCTGGGTGCAAGTAAACTCTATGAAACAGGGAAATCATTCCATGTTGATTCAGGCCTGGTATGTGAGCTGCAGGGGGTCCAGGGAGACACTCACTAGGGGCCTAATGTGCTGCAGTACCAATCTATCAGACCTTAATTATGTGATATCTGTGCCACTGGTCTGTAGTTGACACTGGGACATTCTCCTTTTGGGCACCAGAACGATGCACAGCTGTGGCACTTTAGTAAGTAAGTAAGTTTTATTTATATAGCGCCTTTCACAGCACGAATGCACAAAGCGCTTTACAATACAAATAACTCATAAAAAGGGAAGAAAGAGCGACATACAAAATACAATACATACAAAATACAAGGCAATTACGACATACAAAATACATTACAAGGCAGTTACAAAATACAGTACGAGGCAGTTACAGTTACCAGGGGAGGGGAGGGAATTACCATACAGGCAGCCAGCCTCGACATGCAGCCATACAATCGGCGCGGCAATAGGGCTAGAGACTGCCGCATGATTAGGCCGAGTAGCACCAAACACTAGCTTTACTGTCTTTACACTCTTGACAAACACTTTGTATAAGTAAACTCCTTATCTGCCAACAGATGCCTGGAACAATGTCTGTTCATTTAGCTATACCATAGGTCCAAGTGAAGAGTTATTAAACTCTCACCGCACTAAACTGTAAGAAGTAGTGCGGTCAACACCTCTTGGCCTTTTCCTGAGTTTACTTTGCAGCAAAAGAGGCCACACACCCTTTGGCACTGTAAAGAAGCTGCAACCTGGTCAAAAGCATTACATAGACTCCACCTGCCTCCCTAAATAGAGGTACTTGGCTAATATGCTTGATTGCTTCAAATGCCTTTGGAACACATTGGGCGGCTGTGGCTCAGTGGTAGAGTGGGCTGTCCAATCATCATAGGGTCGGCAGCTCGAATCCCTACTTCTGTCCACATGTCGAAGTGTCCTTAGGCAAGATACTGAGCCACACATTGCTCCCAATGAAAAGGCTGGCACCATGCATGGCAGCTGCGCACATTGGCCTTATGCATCCATTCACACCATTGTAAAGCGCTTTGGATAAAAGCGCTATAAGTGCAGTCCATTTACCATTTACGCTATTGTTCACACTATTGAATTATTTTCTCCAAGCTTCTGACTTTGTGGCCTTATTTTTATTCAAACAGCCTTGTCAGCCTGTATATCCATCTGATGAATCTGTCAGCTGAACTTGCCTTACCTTTTCTTCAGTCTTCAACTGGCTAAGGCCTCCAACATGCTCTGGACTACTACTAGGTTGTCCTCAGATGAGCCCTCCATCAGAGCTTCTTGTCATCCCAATCCTCCATACATCTGGCTAGCTAGCCAGTACTTTCCACTCCTGCATTTTGAGTATATCCATGTATGTTGGCGTGGGATGGTCTCTCACACGTCTCCGAGCCTCAACTAAATACATGGACATCAGTGGCAAACTAAACCCAGTAGCTGCCTTTTTATATCCAAACACCACATTCCTTTTCTGTATTAAGTGTTAAAGTAAAATCCTGATACATGCATCACTTACAGAGTATTAGCTTTGTGCTTTTATAGACAAAACACTTCTGAGGCCGTCTCTCAAAGAAAAGGCAACATGAGAAACCTTCCGACCCCTCCCCTCACACACACACTGGTTTATCTAATGTGTCACTGATCTCTGGCCAGGAAAATATCTACAGACTCTGGCTGTAGCTTGCTTGGATTGATAAGCATTACCTTGCCAACTTACTGAGCTTGGAAAAGTTGGTTTGATACCTTCCACTATTTAAGTGGGTCTGGTCTGTCAGGGGACAACAAGTACGTTGGCAGTTCTGATTTTGTCTTCCTCAGAGGTCTGGGACTCAGAGGGACCAGCCACTGACTTCTTGAACCTCTGACACAGGTTCAGCATCTTGGTGCATCCCACAATGAACTTCAAGATCCTCTTGATGAGCAGTTACAGGCACAGCTGTGCCTGACTCAGGAGGGCACTTGTCAGACAGAAACAGACACTCTGTAATAGCTCTCTTTTAGTGTCCACATTGTCATGTTCTACCAGTCATCTAGAACCGATGGTCTACAGTGACTCCATGTCTAGGAGTTGACGGTCCTGGAAAAGGTTACATCTTGTGCATTGGTGCTGAGGCAAGCATCTTCACTTAAAACATCTGAATGAAACTCGAAATGAATAAACATAGTGTGCACCATTGAAAATGCATCATAATGGGGTACAAATGTCAAAATGAATATCTAAACAAAAAGATCCAATAACAAAGATGACATTAAAGGGGGGAAACAACCAAAGAAAAACAGTATGAAGTTAAACCCAATAAAGGGGCTGATTAAGTCTCAAATCATAGATAAGGTTGGATGCTGAAATCCTCATTGAGACCATTAGGTGCTAGAGAGTTCAGTTCATAGATCCATGCCAGCTCACGACAGTAGAGCTCTCATGTTGCCGCCTCTCCGCGGTGAGCCGACTTGCTCAATGCCCATAAACCTGAGTGATGACATGTTGTGGTTGAATAGTCTGAAATGCATGTCCACAGGGCGTTTTTCATCGCCATGTCTTATGGAGCTCCGATGCTCTAAAATCCTGTATTTTAGAGCTCTGTCTTGCCAACACACTAAGAACATGGACACCGTAATAAATAAATAACGTTACACAAGTTGATCTTCAAAAGACCCCCCAACTTGCGACATGTCATGTTAGTACACAGACCTCCCTCCCATCCCCAGAACCACCTTTTTGGATATTAGACCATGTAACAGACCCTGTGGCAAATGCACCCAGTGCAAAAGATGCACAGAGTTTAGACATCCACGAGCATGTCTTTCATATCAGATAAAACAACACAACTTGCTCTTCCAGGAACGTTATTTATTTATTACGTATTATGTTAGTGTATAGGGCTAAGACAGAGCTCTAAAGTCCAGTATTTTGGAGCTCCATAAGACATGGCGATGGAAAAAAGCCCTGTGGACATGCATTTCAGACTATTCAACCACAACATGTCATCTCAGGTTTATGGGCATTGAGCAAGTCGGCTCACCGCGGAGAGGAGGCAACATGAGGGCTCTTACTGTCGTGAGCTGGTATGGATCTATGAACTGAACTCTAGCACCTAACGGTCTCAATGAGGATTTCAGCATCCAACCTTATCTATGATTTGAGACTTAATCAGCCCCTTTATTTTTAACTTCATACTGTTTTTCTTTGGTTGTTTCCCCCCTTTAATGTCATCTTTGTTATTGGATCTTTTTGTTTAGATATTAATTTTCACATTTGTACCCCATTATGATGCATTTTCAATGGTGCACACCATGTTTATTCATTTCGAGTTTAATTCAGATGTTTTAAGTGAAGATGTTTGCCTCTGTACCAATGTACAACTTGTAACCTTTTCCAGGACCGACATGGTTACTGCAGTAGTTTTTCACCACCACCAGATGGTGGCAGAGGACTGGTTACACAGCTGTCATCGATCAGAACTGATTGCCTGATTGCACTGACCCTGTATAACTGACCATGTGCATAAGTGTACACTGTTAGAGTAGGCTACTTACTTATTGACCAAGGTGATTGCTTATGTGAAGTCCCTACCGTGGCTCATAGAACCTCACCACCAGGTTTTATTGTTATCCATGGCTCATGAATCTAATGGTATTGCTTAAACTACCATCACATCACATGAGTCAATCAGTCACAGCCTCTCTTAAAAATGTTTCTCCCAAGTGTGTGTGTGTGCTCCAATGCGCTCTGTCAGAGCGGTGCCACTTGATTTAGACCTCTGTTCGTGCTCACAGCTCAAAGGTCAACTCCTCAGTGTCAACTCACACATGCATTCCTCTTCAACCTCCCTCTCCGGAGGAAAGGCCCAGGTTAGACCCTCTTTAGTCGACCTGGGTGGACGGGCCTAATCACCCACTCCTCTGTTGATGGAAAGAAGTGCCTCTCTCTCCTTGCAAGCTGTTTTTTGAACCCCCTTCCAGGAGGGCAGGGTATTGATGTCACGTCTCTTTGGGTGAACACAGTCCTTCTCTCCTCCCTGGCAGATTAACAATCCCTGCATTCAACATCTCTCACTCAAAGCAGGACATCACAGAATAAATGTCTAACATCTTATTAAATATCCTACTTTAAGCATTACCTATATACTCACAGTTGATACATGGATACATTCTCCAATCATTATTGTCATTACTGTCTCACGTGTACGAGGTTACATAGTCAAGATCAACAAAGAACAGATACATGACTTATAAATGTCTACTTCTACTTTAAGTGATTACATTTCCAATAAATGATTCACTCAACAGTGTTACTTGATTACACCTTCTCCTTTTAACATCTATTTGCAACCTCATACAGGAAAGTTGTTTGTCTTCAGGCAGTTCATCCAACACTATCCCTTTGTTCCTTCTGATAAGTGCCAGACCCTCGCTAGAAAGGCGGGGGGGTTCCTTAACACCAGAGCTAGCCGGGCCCTTTGTCAGTTCCGTGTGTGGACCATTCGTTATTCATCCATCCATCCGTTTTTTTTAGAGGGATCCACTTATAATATTTTGTTACCTTTCCGGCCTGTCCCAGGTGCTTGGGCCGGATCTGCCACCGTAGGCCTCTCGTCTCATGTCTGACTCTTGGGCCTAATGTGCCAGCCCTTGGTGCACTTGGCAGTCCACCGCTTGTGTGTTTGACTTGACAAAGACCTGAGGGTCGAAACGTTGGGATAAACACTACTCTTTTGCACTCACGATTGCCTTGGTCTCAGTGTGCGGGTTCTATTCTACTTTTTCATGAATACCTGTCAACCCAGCACACAACAAACTGGATGTGCATACGACTACCATATTTTCAACCGTTATTCTTCTGAAATAAAAATATAGCCTCTTTCAACACTGTTCAGAAGCCTCTTTCAACACTGTTCTGAAGACCCAGTGAGTTCAATTAGCTGAATGACAATTGAGTTTTTTATTTTTTATTAAACACAATGAGAACTGGCTCTTGAACATTGGATCAACCAGTAAAGAGAAGAAGGGAAAGTGGTCTGAGTAAAATAATTCCACAAAGTTAGCAAGTCTCATTTTCCCCTCAATCATGAGTCTCAGATGTACACGACTTATGTGGATCAGGTTTCTTACTTGTCCAATTCAGTGATATGGCATTCAATGACTTAAGGTTGGACTCCTCTAGTAGGACTTTACTCCGGATCTTCTTGCTTTCCCAATTAACGTCTACTAAAGGGCAGTTTGCATCACGGTCCTCCTTGGTGAAGTCCTCTGTGAACCTTGTTCTCTGCAGATTGCAGATGTCTTGGTGATCTTGCAAACTCGTCCTGATATCGACGCATGGAGAATTGCATGATCATCTGTCACTGTCTACTCCTCTTTCCTCCCGATCCGAAGTCCACTACATCCTCCAACTTTGGTGACAGTTGGGGAGCGATCTTGCTAAGGAGACAGAACGTCCTAACTCGGATTTGTCTTCCTTTCATTCCATTAACCCACAAGTTCAATCTTCTCTCAAGCTCTGACTTTGGTCTTCACCTCCTCGTTGTCTCTCAGGAGTGATTACACTTGTTTTGAGGTGAACAACTTTCTCTGCAAACTAATCTCAGCATTAAACTCTACTTGCTCACCCTATTTATCGGGATGGGTTCTCTTATTGCAACATGAATGTCTACGAGTTCTGTCAGAGTTCCATCCTGTTTGTCAAACCTTTCTGAGCTTGATCCCTTCAAGTGAAGTTGGGTTGGAGACCTAGACATTATGGTATGTCATTTTCTCCATCTTTCATTCTCTTGGCATTACGGTCTTTGATAGGAGTAGGCTGTGATGAGTCTCTCTGACATCTAAAGTAGACGGATCATAGTCCTGGTCAAGTGCATGGCACTTACTTTCCCACATTGGCTTTCAGTGACGCAGCTAGCGAGCTATGAGATTGAACATTTTCCAGTTGACGTTGCATTCAGCAGTACTGAACTAACCCTAACAAGCTCAGTGACCGCATGTGCTTAGTTTTGTCATCTTCCCAGAATTCCAACTACCAAATTTGTAACAAGTTAATTTCATTTGTTACGTTTAACTGAACCCTAACTTAAAGGAACAAGCCAAAATTTTGGTACATTCACTTATTTGCCATCTTCTCCAGAGTCAGATAAAGACACACCCTTCTCTTCTCTGTGCACACAATGGGAAGTATCGAGGCCTGTGCTATTAGCCCATCTTAGGCTAAAGGCAAAGGTGTCGATGTTTCCTATTGTATGCATAGAGAAGAGAAGGGTATGTGTCCTGTCTGTCTCTGGGGAATATGGCAAATAAGCGAATGTACCAATTTTTGGCTTGTTCCTTTACCCTAGGGCCAGGTGGAGTCCCCCAGGGCCAGGTTGTTAGGGTTAAGACCACCCCAGCTGTTCCCTAGGGTTAGGGTTAAGACCACCCCAGCTGTTCCCTAGGGTTAAGACCACCCCAGCTGTTCCCTAGGGTTAAGACCACCCCAGCTGTTCCCTAGGGCTAGGACCACCCCAGCTGTTCCCTAGGGTTAGGACCACCCAGCTGTTCCCTAGGGTTAGGATAGGGGATGAAAGCTACTCATTCTTGTGTCTTTTTTGAATAACTTTTGAACGGAAGGTCGGATCGACCTGAAACCTTTTTAGGGTTAGAGCTCGGTTGGGCGTTGCCGCCAACCGGGCATCACGTGGGGATCACGCAGGCAAGCAGGAACTAGTTTGGGCGTGCTAGCTAGCTGAAATGCCACGGAGGAAAAAGCCCACGTACGTGTACCAGCGCCCAGCGAAGGTTTGTAACATTTGTGGTCGAGGAGGCATTCGACACCTAGACAAACATTTACGATCCGAACACAAACTACTACCAGGAACTCCGGCTTACATCAATTCGATA